>NW_012102776.1:1341443-1349143 GCF_000951045.1 Mandrillus leucophaeus | reverse complement strand
GACAGAACGAGATCCTGTCTCAAAAAAAAAAAAAAGAGATAACACACACACACAAAAGAGATAATACAAAAAAAGAGATAAGAGACTACACCTAAGTATTTAAGATACAGTTGCTCTCACTTTAAAGCAGTAATATCAAATGCAGGACATAAAACAAATGTTATATGCTCAAAAGGAACTTCCTTTAATACCAATTACTAAAAAAAAGTTTGAAAATATCTTATTAGCAACAAATGGTTCTTTGAAATTAAATCTAAGTATAAATCATTACCCTACTCATAAAATACAAAAATTCTTCCATATACTTGAAGGGATAAAGCAGCTAATCATCAGCAATTTTCATTATTGCCCTGAATAGTTTTTTAAAAAAATCCTAAGTTTTACTTGACAACACAAACAATCTAAAACTGAAACTGATTGTAAAGAATAAATTCTGAAAGCTATGGAAAGTGACACACACAAAAATTCTGAGTTGTACTTGACAATCAAAACAGTCTAAAACTAAAACTGACTGTCAAGAATAGATTCTCAAAACTATGGAAAGTGTCCAGCTCTGCCATGGCTCTGACATCAATGAATAGCTAGCTCTTCACTCAGAAGACTGAAGATGGCCCTTTTTTGGCTCTCAGGAATGGTGAGTGCCTCAGTCTTCATGCTAAGAGAGAAGAGCAAATCAGAAACAGCTGCAAGTTAAAATCTCAAACTTCTTTAATTTCTTTTCTACAGTTTGACAGATAATCAACAATTTGTGATGTTAGTATCTTCTCAAACAGGACAAATATTGCTTAAAATCACTTTGCATTCTTACCAAAACTACAACCAAAATCTAATCATTGATTCTTTCTCTAGAAAGGTTGGCCCTCTCTTTTTCAGCCCTAAATATCAACTCACTCTTCATTTCTACCTAAATTCTATCTTCATTTTCCTCCAAAATATCGGTTAAGTCACAGTAAGAAAAATCCTTCTGAAAACACTCCTCCTATTACTAAGTCTTCTGGATTAATGGTAACATTTATACATTAAACTTATTATACTTTATTCTAAATGAAAAACACTGCAAATACAATGTTATCACACCAGAAAATACTTACATATATAGACCTGGGAATTCACAGGAAATTTTTTGTTGAATTTCACAGCATTTTAGAGCTGGAAAGGTTCTTACGAATCACATATTCCAATCCCCGAATTTTACAAATGAGGAAAACAACGCTCCAGAATTCAGTCAGTAAATCAGCCAGCACAACACATTCTTAAATATCTATTGCATACTAGACACACTGTGCTACATGCGTAAGACATAAGGGTGAGTCCAATGGGCCTTACCACATCTAAATAAGCAATCAGGCAGCTAAAATTCAAACGAGAGGGAATTTTTTTAACCAAATGTAGAAGTACTAAAATTATATGTTATAAAATCATTACAGATAAAGCAAAGTCAACAAAAGGATTCAATATAGAATAAAATCCTATTCTATCTATTCTTATCCATCATCCAAATACAACCAAAGACCAAACTTCTCCAAGAATTCCAACACAGAAGAAAGTCTCTCTTTTTTCCCCTCCCTGAGTTCCTAAGCTGTATTACTTAGGGCTTACCACGTTGTTTAGTGCCAACTAGATATTTTTTCACGCCACTTCTTACTGTTACACCCATCTTGCCTCCTAACTGAGGACAGGGACTGCATCACTCTCAGTCCTTGTCCCATAGCTCTGAGCATGGTGCTGAAGCTTTATAAAGACACCAAAACAGATAAAAATAACTCAATGCTTCTGAAATGACTGGAAACAACATTTAAAAGTGGTTCTCAACTTCTTTTTGGTAAGCATTCATATTGTGCTGTATCACTATGCTAGGCACACAGGACACAACATCAAGTCTAAAGTGAAAATTCGTATTCCCAATGCAGCCTAGTCATGAAAGGCAACGAGGACTCCCAAGGCAGACTTTAGACAGGAAAAACCTAGGAAGACTCCTTAGGGGAATTAACATCTGAGCTGAATCTTAAAAGAATGTGTATTTCATTTAAGTAGTTCTGGAAAAGATGGGGGTGAGGCACAAAGGTGAGGCAACAATATCTAAGGACCAGTTCCCAAAAGCCACCATTTAGTGAAATAGAAATGTCCTCAATTTATGTAACAGAACCAGAAAATTTATCTCAGTTATAACTGCCACAGTTAAGAAACTCGCCATTTCACCCAACCTTACTGAAACCCAAGTGAATTTAGGGATTAAGATGCTTTTTTTTTTTTTTTTAAACAGAGTCTCACTCTAGGCTGGAGTGAAACGGCACGATCTCAGCTTACTGCAACCTCTGCCTCCCAGGTTCAAGTGATTCTCCTGCCTCAGCTCCCCCAAGTAGCTGGGATTACAGGTGCGCACCACCACGCCTGGCTAATTTTTGTATTTTTAGTAGAGACAGGGTCTCACCATGTTGGCCAGGCTGGTCTCAAACTCCTGACCTCGTGATCTGCCCGCTTCGGCCTCCCAAAGTGCTGGGATTATAGGCCTGAGCCACCACGCTGGGCCTAAGATGCCATTTTTAAAAGGCCTAGTAATTTGGGGGACATCCTTCAATGACACTGCTCTTTCTGTTTTTAGTGTGTGTTGCTATCATGCGTAGTTGTGTTGGCACGGGCGGGGGGTACTGAAACAGATTAAGAAATACTTCTCTTTTATAGAATGCCCATATGACTTTTATATATCCTAGATTATTATATAAACTATGAACACTTTCAAAGAATCTTAATTTAGAGCAGATTTCAATCCTTAAAACATAATTCCTATCAATTGATGCTTTCTTGAAATGAAAATCATAGATATTGCTAAAAACTAATTTTCTAGTAGTTATATAAAATTTTCCCAAAATTGAATTTTTTCCAGAACAACGGAAAAATACAGATTTTTTTTTAACAGGGACAGAGAATACCATGCAACACCACCCAATTTTTTTACACTGTCAGACTACATACAGAAAAGCTACCATGCTTTAAAAGTTTGACACCAAAATGTGAAAAGGTTGTAAGATTCACAGGTTAGAAGAGTCCTATTTAGGACAAACCCCTGTGAATATTGTCCTGAGCAGATAACAGCTCATTGATTTTCAGTTCTTCATTTGCTGATACCAAATAAAATTTTCCAGCCAAATTCAGATAAGCCAATTTCATCCTTTGATGATAAAAAACACAATTAGGCCACTTATTTTCATTTTCTGTCACCATTTAAAAAAAAAAAAACCTCACAAAACCCTACACAGAAATAAATGATGTTTTCATAGATAGGCAACAAAGGTATCCAAAATCTAAAATCAAATTCCCCTCAAACATAGATTCCAGGTCTACAGGATATAATTTCTTTGACAGACAACCCAACTTCTGTTTTTATAAGCATAAGTAAAACTGCTGGAAAAAGTCTGCATTTTATGGTAAGATGATTTGATTTTAAGTAACTAAAAGGGGATAGGGGATGGGGGAATCGTATTCTCAAATGCTGAACAACCTCCCAAAAACCCAAAAACTAGCTTATATCCTATAACTGCTTAATAATCTACCAGTTAACAAAGTGGGTTTAGAAAGCCTGAAACCCTCTGCTCTTTAAAAAGTAGGCAATTGGTAAACACCGCAGAGGGCAAACTTTGCACAGCAGTAGTTCTGAACTCACTCCACACAGGCTGCAGGATGGGGGCTTGAGTGACTGTTGGCCTGCAATCACGGACTTGCTCAGCAACTTTGCTATAATAGCTTCAAATTGCAGGCCTGAGGAAATGCTCCATAAATAGCTGCTCTTTTTTCTTGCAAAGCCTCTTCATAGACCCAATACAACTCCACTACCAAAAATGGAGGAGTCACCATCGACTTTTTTTTTTTTTTAAGTCAAGAGAACAACTAGGAATATCCTGCTAATCATGTTACTCATTTTGGGAGTATGAATCACAGTGCCGAAATCTGATTCACTGTTTAAATTCAACTTTTGGATAACAAAAAATTACAATGGACTAAGTCAGTTTTTATAATCACTCAATTTTACGAAGAGAAAAAAAAGACTTGTTTTCATGGGCCTTTAGAAAAAGACATATATGCTTTGTTTTTGAAATTAAATATTTAAGAATGTGTTAATTACCCTCCAGTGAAGCAGTGCTCCTTAAGTGTTCATTCATAAGAAACCTGGATATGTGTGGTGCAATCACAGAAAACATTTCTGGGAAGCAAGAACCACAGGAATATAACAATCATCCTAAAGCCACTGCAAGTATTCGCCTCCTGCATTACCTTACCTATATTTGTGTACATAAATACCCACATACATGTGCGTAACTTGGTAACTCAGGTAGTTTACTAGTCTGTAAATTAACTGAAATGTTCAATGAAGAGCAAATAAAGTCTAATCCATCAGTAATAACAATGAACACTTTTCTCAACTTAATTGAACTCAGGGAGGGAGAGAAAGCAACAAAATAATTAAATGAAACACAGGTAACAGAAAATCCAGGATCCATTTCTGCTACAGTCTTCCATTTCAGTTCATGCCTAAACTAATCCACAATAGAATGTGGTAGAAGTGAAATTCTACAGCGGCCTCAGGAGGCCTTAAAGCTTCCACTTTCCTTCTCTTGGAATGCTCCCAGCAACATGTAAGGAAGCTTGGACTAAACAGATGAATGATGAGAACATGTGAAAAGAAAGGCCCAGATGAGCTGGCACCAGATATTTGAGTACGAGACCTTCCTAGACCCTCCAGCCCCAATATAGCTGCCAGATACAGATGCATGAGTGACTTCAGGCAGTATCAGCAGAACTGCTCAGCTGAGCCCAACTCAAATGACAGAATTACTACTTGAAGCCATTAATTTTTTGCACAGTCAGTTAATAAAGCAATAGATAACCAATGTACCAAAGAACTTAGTTCCCTACCAGCTGGGCGCAGTGGCTCATCCCTATAATTCCAGCACTTTGGGAAGCCAAGGCAGGCGGAGCACGGGGTCAGGAGTTTGAGACCAGCCTGGCCAACATGGTGAAACTCTGTCTCTACCAAAATACAAAAATTAGCCAGGCATGGTGGTGCGTACCTGTAATCCCTGCTACTCAGGAGGCTGAGGCAAGAGAATTGTTTGACCTTGGGAGGCGGAGGTTGCAGTGAGCTGAGATGGCAGCAGTACACTCCAGCCTGGGAGACAGAGCAAGACTCCATCTCGGAAATTTAAAAGAAGAAAAAAAAAAGAACTTAGTTCCCTTTCACCTCTCCAAAAATCAGTTAATTATGAGCTGTGTTGTAAACATTTTAAGAAGATCTTATAAGGTTAACAATATTGAGAAAAGGAACTCCATGACTTAAAAAAAAAAAAAAAGAAAAAACTCAATGACCCTAATAACATGTGAAATATTTAGAACTAAATCAGCCCACAAGAACATGTGTGTGTGCTAATAGTTTCAATAAAACATTTAATCTAAAAAGTCAGATTTAACTTGGCTTTACTGTGATTTCACATGCAGCAGGGACAGACAGCAAAGTCTTTTAAACATTCTGTATTTTTCATGTTATTTTTTCTCAAAATCTTTTGAAAATTCTTCACATACAGTAAAACTGAAAACTTGTACAGTGAACATTCATATACCCATCACCTAAATTTTACCCATATGTTATTTTGATAAATTTGTTAATAAGGATATTAAAAAATTATATGGCACCCAGTTTAAAAATGAATATCCCACAAACTCAGAGGATGACAGAGAGATGTAGTATAATACTAATTCCATTCACTAAGAGATATTTATTATGCACTAGTTTCTACACTCAGGGTTTTAACATGATACTTTATTCTCTTAATAACTCTGCTTGGTAGGTATTACCACTTATTTTATAGATAAAAAAAACCTGAAGTTTAGAGAGTTTATGTGACTCGCCTGACGTCCTAAGGCAATAAGCAGCAGAACTGAGGTTTCAACCCAAACCCTGTTAGTTCCATCTTCAGATTATAGAAACATTTACGTTAAGGGGCAAAGGAGGCAGATGCTTATACCATTGTCATAGACTAGAAGACTGAATGTAAAGATGCCAATTCTCCAAACTTTTCTATCGATTCATTGCAATCTCAGAATTTCAAGAGGTCCTTTTCAGAACTTTACAGGCCAATTCTTAAATTTATTTGACTATAACAAAGAACAGCCAAGACAAGATAAAAGGACTTTCTCTACTATCAAGACATATTCTAATGTTCTAGTAAATAAGACAGTGCAACTGACACAGCAATAGAAAGACAACAAACAGGATACAGTAAAAGATCTATGCAACTTTTATGGACAGAGGTGGAATCACTAATCAGTGAGGAGTGAAATTTTCAGTAAATGGTCCTAGGAAAACTGGATACCCATTTGAGAAAAAAAACTCCTACACTCATATTATTCATAGTCAATTCCAAGAAGATTAAAGACATATATATGAAAACTTTTCGAATATAGAAAAATGAGGCGTGCAGTGGCTCATGCCTGTAATCCCAGTACTTTGGGAGGCTGAGGCAGGTGGATCACTTTAGCCCAGAAGTTCGAGACCAGCCTGGGCAACATGGTGAAATTCCATCTCTACCAAAAAAACAAAAACAAAATTACCTAGGCATGGTAGCAGTACCCACCTGTAGCCCCACCTACTTAGGAGGCTGAGGTGAGAGGATCACTTCGGCCTGGGAGATAGAGGCTGCAGTGAGCTGAGATTGTGCCACTGCACTCCAGCCTAGGCAACGGAGACCCTGTCTCAACAAAAAAGGAAAAATGGCTCCATGTCCTAGGCACATGAGAGGATTAAAAGCAAGCAGTTATCATACAGGAAAAGGGTGAAAAATTCAAAAGAACAGTGGATAAAACATTTGAGCAAGCACTTTAGAAAGTAAAATAAATGGCCAAAATGTATATGAAAATATATCAGATCCACTGGTGATCCAAGCAATGTAAGTTAAAACCACAATGGTATACTAATATAAACACAGAAGACAAGCAAAAACACCATGCACTGGACTGTCATGTTAAGATGCACATACTTATCCTGTGACCCAGCAATTTCACTCTTACACAGCCTAGAAAAATTCTTATATATGTACACAGAGAAATCCTTGCATAGAAGACATACACATGAATGTTCACTGCAACATCATTATATAACACAAATGTTCCTCAATGACAGAATGGATAAACTGTGGTCTAGCCATACAATAGAGCCATACAGCTACGAAAATAACTATACAGCAATAAAGATGAACTACACTAACATTCATGAGTCCCACAAAATTGATCAGAAGACGCCAACTGCAAAAATGTTTGCAGATATTACTTTATATAAAATTTTAAAAATTAGATTATAAGAACTGTGGCAAATTAAAAATGACCACCATTTTTTGCTATTCCTCCCACTGAAAAATGAAGTCTAATTCCTTTGGCTTGAATCCATTCTGGTCTTGGTGATCAGCCTGACCAATACAAGGGGATGTCTAAGGTTAGGTTGTAAGAAGCTTGAAACTTCTGCCCAAGCCTCTTGAAGTCGCCTCTCTAGGAAATCTCAGCTGCCATTTAAGAAATCCAACTGCCTTCAGACCGCAATGCTAGAAAGGACACGTACACACACTCTGGTAGATAGTTCCAGCTAAGCCCTGCCTTCCAGCCATCCACACCAAAGTGTAAGCAAGACCTATGAGTGAAGCTATCTTTGGATCCAG
>NW_012102776.1:1339331-1340343 GCF_000951045.1 Mandrillus leucophaeus | reverse complement strand
AAAAAAAAAATCCCACTCTTAATCGTATATCTGCACATAATTCCTTGCTGTTTATAGCATCTTGATATTTCTAAATCATAATAACAGAGTACGTATGATAATAAGGTGCTAATCTAGCACCTTGAAATGAGAAAGCAAAAGGTTTCCCTAACAAGTCAATGCCAAATAAAGTGAGAGACCATCACTACCTAAATAGCTGATTTTTTCAAACATAAATGTCCATAATGCAAACTCTTTTCAGTTAAGACGGTGTTTTGGACTAAATATCTGTGTCCTCCCAAGTCATCACTGAAGCACTCATCTCTCAATGTGCTGACATTTGGAGACAGGGTCTTGGGAGTTAATTATGATTAGATCAGGTCATGAGGGTGGTGGGGTCCTCATGATGAAATCAGTTCCCTTACAAAAAATGACATGAGAGTGTGTATTTTCTTCCTCTATGTACAAAAAGCAGTCGTCTGAGCAAGCAGAGAGATTGACAGCCACCTACAAACCAAGAGAAGAGACCTCAGGATGAAATCTACCATGCCAAAACAACGAGAAATAAATTTCTCCGTTTGGGCCACTCGGTCTATGGTATTTTTTTTAAATGGCTGCCCAAGGTGACTAAGATAATCAGTAACAGTAAATGACCTCCATGTGACTTCCTATAAAACAGCAGAGTTGAAATCTTAACAGCCTAATATGCTATTGTCAACTAAATTTACTTCTTAATTATAAGCATTTGTGAAACTCGTAACTTCCTTCCAAAACCATATTAAACTTTGACATTAGATAAAGAATTCTAGGCCAGGCGTGGTGGCATATGCCTGTAATTCCAGCCCTGCGGGAGGCTGAGACAGGCAGATCACTTGGGCCTAGGAGTTTGAAACCAGCCTCGACAACATGGTGAAACTCCCTCTCTACAAAAAATACAAAAATTAGCCGAGCATGGTAGCGCATGCCTGTAGTGCCAGCTACTCAGGAGGCTGAGGCAGGAGAATTGCTTGAACCCAGGAGGTAGAAGCTGCAG
>NW_012102776.1:1309779-1335446 GCF_000951045.1 Mandrillus leucophaeus | reverse complement strand
TGCAATCTCAGAATTTCAAGAGGTCCTTTTCAGAACTTTACAGGCCAATTCTTAAATTTATTTGACTATAACAAAGAACAGCCAAGACAAGATAAAAGGACTTTCTCTACTATCAAGACATATTCTAATGTTCTAGTAAATAAGACAGTGCAACTGACACAGCAATAGAAAGACAACAAACAGGATACAGTAAAAGATCTATGCAACTTTTATGGACAGAGGTGGAATCACTAATCAGTGAGGAGTGAAATTTTCAGTAAATGGTCCTAGGAAAACTGGATACCCATTTGAGAAAAAAAACTCCTACACTCATATTATTCATAGTCAATTCCAAGAAGATTAAAGACATATATATGAAAACTTTTCGAATATAGAAAAATGAGGCGTGCAGTGGCTCATGCCTGTATGTAATCCCAGTACTTTGGGAGGCTGAGGCAGGTGGATCACTTTAGCCCAGAAGTTCGAGACCAGCCTGGGCAACATGGTGAAATTCCATCTCTACCAAAAAAACAAAAACAAAATTACCTAGGCATGGTAGCAGTACCCACCTGTAGCCCCACCTACTTAGGAGGCTGAGGTGAGAGGATCACTTCGGCCTGGGAGATAGAGGCTGCAGTGAGCTGAGATTGTGCCACTGCACTCCAGCCTAGGCAACGGAGACCCTGTCTCAACAAAAAAGGAAAAATGGCTCCATGTCCTAGGCACATGAGAGGATTAAAAGCAAGCAGTTATCATACAGGAAAAGGGTGAAAAATTCAAAAGAACAGTGGATAAAACATTTGAGCAAGCACTTTAGAAAGTAAAATAAATGGCCAAAATGTATATGAAAATATATCAGATCCACTGGTGATCCAAGCAATGTAAGTTAAAACCACAATGGTATACTAATATAAACACAGAAGACAAGCAAAAACACCATGCACTGGACTGTCATGTTAAGATGCACATACTTATCCTGTGACCCAGCAATTTCACTCTTACACAGCCTAGAAAAATTCTTATATATGTACACAGAGAAATCCTTGCATAGAAGACATACACATGAATGTTCACTGCAACATCATTATATAACACAAATGTTCCTCAATGACAGAATGGATAAACTGTGGTCTAGCCATACAATAGAGCCATACAGCTACGAAAATAACTATACAGCAATAAAGATGAACTACACTAACATTCATGAGTCCCACAAAATTGATCAGAAGACGCCAACTGCAAAAATGTTTGCAGATATTACTTTATATAAAATTTTAAAAATTAGATTATAAGAACTGTGGCAAATTAAAAATGACCACCATTTTTTGCTATTCCTCCCACTGAAAAATGAAGTCTAATTCCTTTGGCTTGAATCCATTCTGGTCTTGGTGATCAGCCTGACCAATACAAGGGGATGTCTAAGGTTAGGTTGTAAGAAGCTTGAAACTTCTGCCCAAGCCTCTTGAAGTCGCCTCTCTAGGAAATCTCAGCTGCCATTTAAGAAATCCAACTGCCTTCAGACCGCAATGCTAGAAAGGACACGTACACACACTCTGGTAGATAGTTCCAGCTAAGCCCTGCCTTCCAGCCATCCACACCAAAGTGTAAGCAAGACCTATGAGTGAAGCTATCTTTGGATCCAGACTGCCAGCTGAATGGCACTGAGTGACCTCCATCAATGCTACACGGAAAAGAATCACCCTGATGTGCCTTGACTGAATTCCTAATTCACAAATTTGTAAGATACAATAAAATGGTTGTTTTAAGCCATAAGTTTTAGGGTAGTTTGTAATGCAGTAGTAGGTAACTGAAACAAATACACATGTAGATGGTAAAACTAAAAAATAATCCAGCCTAGACAACATAGAGAGATACCATCTCTACAAAAAATTAAAAATTAAAAATTATGGTCAGGCTGTAATTCCAGCACTTTGGGAGGCTACAGTGGGCAGATCACCTAAGGTCAGGAGTTCAAGACCAGCCTGGCCAACATGGTGAAATCCTGACTCTATTAAAAATACAAAATTAGCCAGCGTGCGTTTTTAATCCCAGCTACTCAGGAGGCTGGGGCAGGAGCATCACTTGAACCCAGGAGGTGGAGGCTGCAGTGAGCTGAGGTTGCGTCACTACAGTCCAACCTGGGCAAAAATAGTGAAACTCCATCTCAAAGAAACAAATTAGCTGGTATGGTGGCATGTACCTGCAGTCCCAGCTACTCAGGAGGCTGAGGTCAGAGGATCTCTTCAGCCCAGGAGGTCAAGGCTGCAGTGAGCAGTGATCAGGCCACTATACTCCAGCCTGGGCAACAGAGTGAGACTCTCTCTCTCAAATTTAAAAAAAAGGTAAGATAAAGGCCAGAAGTTACCTCTGGATAGAGGGAAAGGGATGTGATCTGTGAGAGGTACATGCAAGGCTTCTAAGGAACTAGCAATATTCTCTTTATTAACCTGGAGAGTGGTTAACCTGGAAGGGTATTTCCATCAAAATTGCTATTTAAAATAAGTGTGTTTTATGCATTCTTTTATATATATATATATATTTAATTTTTCATAGATCAAAAAAAACCATACCATAGCATATTAAGACATAGTACATACCTCTAAATAACATGGAGAACAATACTGAGATGTAAAAAAAAAAATCCCACTCTTAATCGTATATCTGCACATAATTCCTTGCTGTTTATAGCATCTTGATATTTCTAAATCATAATAACAGAGTACGTATGATAATAAGGTGCTAATCTAGCACCTTGAAATGAGAAAGCAAAAGGTTTCCCTAACAAGTCAATGCCAAATAAAGTGAGAGACCATCACTACCTAAATAGCTGATTTTTTCAAACATAAATGTCCATAATGCAAACTCTTTTCAGTTAAGACGGTGTTTTGGACTAAATATCTGTGTCCTCCCAAGTCATCACTGAAGCACTCATCTCTCAATGTGCTGACATTTGGAGACAGGGTCTTGGGAGTTAATTATGATTAGATCAGGTCATGAGGGTGGTGGGGTCCTCATGATGAAATCAGTTCCCTTACAAAAAATGACATGAGAGTGTGTATTTTCTTCCTCTATGTACAAAAAGCAGTCGTCTGAGCAAGCAGAGAGATTGACAGCCACCTACAAACCAAGAGAAGAGACCTCAGGATGAAATCTACCATGCCAAAACAACGAGAAATAAATTTCTCCGTTTGGGCCACTCGGTCTATGGTATTTTTTTTAAATGGCTGCCCAAGGTGACTAAGATAATCAGTAACAGTAAATGACCTCCATGTGACTTCCTATAAAACAGCAGAGTTGAAATCTTAACAGCCTAATATGCTATTGTCAACTAAATTTACTTCTTAATTATAAGCATTTGTGAAACTCGTAACTTCCTTCCAAAACCATATTAAACTTTGACATTAGATAAAGAATTCTAGGCCAGGCGTGGTGGCATATGCCTGTAATTCCAGCCCTGCGGGAGGCTGAGACAGGCAGATCACTTGGGCCTAGGAGTTTGAAACCAGCCTCGACAACATGGTGAAACTCCCTCTCTACAAAAAATACAAAAATTAGCCGAGCATGGTAGCGCATGCCTGTAGTGCCAGCTACTCAGGAGGCTGAGGCAGGAGAATTGCTTGAACCCAGGAGGTAGAAGCTGCAGTGAGCTGAGATCACCACTGTACTCCATCCCTGGGGTAACAGAATGAGACTCTGTCCCCTCAAAAAAACCAAAACTCCTGTGTGCCACAAAAGTTTTATTAATACATTTAAAATCCTAGAGTTTAGTAAGAATTATAGTTTAAAAATCTTTTAAACTAAAATCCTAGTATTTTTTAAATGAATTAATTTATTTATTTTTGAGACAGAGTCTCACTCTGTTGCCAGGCTGGAGTGCAGTGGTGCGATCTTGGCTCACTGCAACCTCCAACTCTCGGTTCAAATGATTCTCCTGCCTCAGCCTCCAGAGTAGCTGGGATTACAGGCACATGCCACCACTCCCAGCTAATTTTTGTATTTTTAGTAGAGACAGAGACAGGGTTTCATTATGTTGGCCAGGCTGGTCTCCATCTTCTGACCTCAGGTGATCTCCTGCCTCGGCCTCCCAAAGCACTGCGATAACAGGCGTGAACCACTACGCCTGGCCCCTACGCCAGTAAAAAATAAAAAAAGTAAAAAATAGTAATGTTTTACACATTTTACTATTAATTCAATTTGCAGTGATAATTACTAACTAAAACAGGAGTAACCAATGTATGTAAAAGGTTTATATTCACTTTGCACAATTCTAATAAGTTTATTGGTAAACAAATGAACATGAAGCTGAATTTACCAAAAAAATGAAATGCAAACAATCCCTTTCAACCAGCATTTTCTGGCAAACAGGGTCAAAAAGTAGCAAAAAAGGAAAATCTTAATCAGGTGCCAACATCAAAACAAACCTTTAAAAAATGTATACAGGATGCAATTATAGTTAACAATGTTCATGTAATGCATGGTCCTCACTTTGAAACAATCTGTCTCAAGCAGTGAATAAAACCAAGTCATTAAATGGCTTTTCAAGTGTTTTGATATCAGAAGAACTGTTTTTCAAAAAATGAAAAAAAACCTCAAAGAGTGCAAAGTAAACTGAAATTAATTAATTAACAGCATCAAGCGAAGACTCTCTTGAGATGCAATGTCATTCAAGGTGGGGAGGGAAAAGACCTTTGGTTTTACCAGAAAACCTTTTGGCAGCTCTGTCTTTGACTCCTCCAATGTCCGCACAATCACTAGTTGAAAATGCTAACTCCTTTAAGTGTGACTTGAGTACTATCTGACCCATGCTACCACCTCATGACTTTTCTCTCAGCCTCCCAGAGTTGTCTGCTCATTGGTATCACTTTTTTTTTCTGTTTTTTTGACACAGGGTCTCGCTCTGTTGCCCAGGCTGGGATGCAGTGGTGAGATCTCAGCTCACTGCAATCTCCACCTTCAAGTGATTCTCCTGCCTCAGCCTCCCGAACAGCTGGGATTACGGGTGCACACTACCATGCCCGGTTAATTTTTATATTTTTAGTAGAGACAGGGTTTCGTCATGTTGGCTAGGCTTGGTATCACTTTGACAACAGAATTTCTTACTCAATTAATCCTAAAGCAATCAGATATTCACTGTCTATGGAACAAAATTTGTAACACCATATAATACCATATACTGTTGCTTTATATCCAGAAGACAAAGAGTATCTTTTTTTAATAGTTCCTGTTAAAGCTTAAAAATAACCTCAAACTCATCAAATTAACTTCAGAATACACATAATAAATACTCTAGTTCGCATATGTAATCTATCATCCATTGTGGGATACTTTCAAGAGTGAAAAGGGCAATCAGAATTATGCAGAAACTACAGTCATCAATCAGGAAGACTATCGACCGATGGACTCTGAAATAAATGAGCCGTCTATGTCATGTCATCTGCCAATAAATGTATCAAGAGCTACACACACAATGCTGAACAAAGATGGCAAGATCTCTATTGAACTCATAGCCTCAATCGTGAGGGACAGTTACCATGAAAAGACAAACAAGACAGACGACTAACAATGAAGTTTTGAGACCTACCCAGTCCATCAAGACTGACATGTTATTAATTTTGTCCCAATTACACAGAGTGGGATCCAGTAAACCCTTAGAACAATGCCTGCTACATAAAACCACTACATAGGTGTTTATAAAATCAAGAGATCAAAAGCACTTATAGTGAGTTCATAGAAAAGAAGGGCAGGAAGAACAACACTGACAATGGCCTACTAAAGACTAAGCATTGGCTACTTTTTTGGGCTATAGTTTTAGAAACTAAAACTACATCAAAGCAAGTAATTGAACACTTCATCCAGAACCATGTGGGTCTTTTTTGAGAAAACCACCCAGTATTTGAGGGAAGAGGGAGAACTGGCTTATTGATAAGCTGTGCAAATTCTTATCTGCAGTATGACAGGCACTAACTCAAAGCAGACAGGTATAAAAAGGGCATGGTTTATCCTCAAATACAGAGGACAATGACACTTACATATCATTGTGAAGAAACAGTGACTATTTTCTCACCCATAAGAAGAGATCTGTACTAGTCCTAACAGGAAAGCCTGCATACCCTCCAGCTGGGAGGGGTCAAAAGTGATCCTATTACATCATTTGGAACTCATCCAAACTACATGATTTTGGAAACATAACCTGTATCAGTCTGAACATGTGTAGAGGAAAAACAGAAACATCTGTATTTGGACAACTCTTTACCAGTTTTTTTAAATCTTAAAAAAAAAAAAAAAAAAGTAGTTATCCAGGAGAGGCCAGGTGTGGTGGCTCACGCCTGTAAACCCAGCATTTTGGGAGGCTGAAGTGAGCAGACTGCTTGAGTCCAGGAGTTTGATTCCAGCCTGGGCAACATGACAAGACCCCATCTCTACTAAAAACACAAAAATTAGCCAGGTGTGGTGGCACACTCTTGTAATTCCAGCTCTTCAGGAGGCTGAGGTGGAGAATCACCTAAATCCAGAGGATTGAGGCCGCAGTGAGCCTAGATCATGCTATTGCACTCCAGCCTGGGCAACCAGAATGACAGCCTGTCAATCAACCCATCAATCAATCAATCAATCGTTATCCAGGAGAGCTCGGGAAATTTTAACTGTGACCCTAACACTGGTAAGAATTGGTTCCAGGCAGGGTCTCTAGGAATCTCCATTTATTTAGCTCATTTTAAACCTTACCACTTGGCTATTCTAACACACTTTCTTATTTTACATGAACTAAGGTGTACCAAATTCTGTTCCACTCTTCCTCACACCATTCACTATTTTAATACCTTTTACGACTCAGAAAACCCTCTTCTCTGACAGCTATACAATGCTCTGGTCTGGTTTTGCTTGCATGCAGTTTTAAAAGGTTTCTGGCCGGGCACAGTGGCTCGCACCTATAATCCCAGCACTTTGGGAAGCTGAGGCAGGCGGATAACTTCAGGTCAATAGTTCAAAACCCCATCTCTACAAAAATTAGCCAGGTGTGGTGGTGCATGCCTGTAATCCCAGCTGCTGGGGAGGCTGAGGGAGGAGTATCATTTGAACCCCGGAGGTGGAGGTGGAGGTTGCAGTGAGTTGAGATAGCGCCACTGCACCACTCCAGCCTGGGTGACAGAGCGAGATCCCACCTCAAAAAAAAAAAAAAAAAAAAAGGTTTGCTTCCTTTTCACCCAACACAACAGATTTTCCCATGTAACCACTTTTTACCTAAACAAGGACGAGATTGCTGAAAAGGAGACCTGGAGAAATTCAACTTGAGATAAAAAACAATAAGGGGTCCTAACACATCTCAGCCATCACCTATGGGTGAATTTTTTTTTTTTTTTTTTTGGAGACAGAGTCTCGCTCTGTTGCCCAGGCTGGAATGCAATGGTGCAATCTTGGCTCACTGCAACCTCTGCCTCCCGGGTTCAAGAGATTCTCATGCCTCAGCCTCCCGAGCAGCTGGGATTACAGGCACCCACCATCATGCACGGCTAATTTTTGTGTTTTGGAGAGACAGGGTTTCACGATGTTGGTCAGGCTAGTCTTGAATTCCTAACCTCGTGATCCGCCTACCTCAGCCTCCCAAAGTGCTGGTATTACAGGTGTGAGCCACTGCATCTGGCCCGGATGAATGTATTTTAACCTAAACCCAGCCTTCATGAAATTCTAACTCATTCTCTAAAAATGCTTACTTGACCATATGATAGTATATAGAAAAAAAAAATATTCTATGACATCAACAATGGTCTATTAAGGACTGAACGCAGGCTACTCTTTTGAGTTCTCTATTAAATGAACACCACTTGCCAGGGAAAAACTGAGACAAAATCCAGTTAAATACATCTCAGGGTTAACCTATGCAGTATACTGCATATTTACAATTACCGAATCAATTTAGATATGTATAAACGTTTTCCTACCACCATCTATACTGATGAGAGAAAGAAAGAGACAGCGTCAGGAGAGTGGGGAGGGGACACAGGGTTTGGGGCGAGGGAAGCAAAGAGGGAGGGAGGGAGGTAAGAAAGGAAGAGAGGGAGAGGCAAAGGAAGAGAGGGAGAGGCCAATAATTCTATAAGGCTGTTCTACTTTAAAGCCCTAATTTTTAAAGCTGTGTATATTAACTAGACAAAGAACTTGGAAATGGCATATGAACAGATAGGACTACCTCCCTTATCATACGTAAGAATAGGAATTATGTCTCCAGTCTCTCTGACCAGAATCTAGACCTTCTGAACAAAATTCTGTCCAATCAATGCTAACTACTCTGGTGTCACAGTCTATAATTCTCCCTTTAAGAAAATCTAACACACAAAAAGGTAAGCTAGCAAAACTGATACTGATAAGGACAAATATAACTGAAGTAAGCACTTGCTTGTTAAAAGCACTTAAGGATTGTATTAGTTCATTTTCACAGTCCTGATAAAGACATACCTGAGACTCGGAAGAAAAAGAGGTTTAACTGGACTTACAGTTCCACGTGGCTGGGAAGGCCTCAGAATCATGGTGGAAGGTGAGACGCACTTCTTACATGATGGCGGCAAGAGAGAAATGAAGAAGCGGCAAAAGGGGAAACCCCTGATAAACCCATCAGATCTCGTGAGACTTATTCAATATCATGAGAATAGTACAGGAAAGACCAGCCCCCATGATTAAATTACCTGCCCCCGGGGTCTCTCCCACAATACATGGGAATTCTGGGAGATACAACTCAAGTTGAGATTTCAGTGGGGACACAGCCAAATCATATCATGCCGCCGTTGGCCCCTCCAAATCTCATGTCCTCACATTTCAAAACCAATCATGCCTTCCCAACAGTTCCCCCAAAGTCTTAATTCATTTCAGCATTAACCCAAAAGCCTACAGTCCAAAGTCTCACCCGAGACAAGGCAAGTCCCTTCCACCTATGGGCCTGTAAAATCAAAAGCAAGCTAGTTACTTCCTAGATACAATGGGGGTATAGGTATTGGGTAAATACAGCTGTTCCAAATGGAAGGAATTGGCCAAAACAGAGGGGTTACAGGGCCCACGTGAGTCTGAAATCCAGTGGGAGAGTCACATTTTAAAGCTCCAAAATGATCTCCTGTTACTCCAGGTCTCACTGACATAAGAGATGGATTCCCATAGTCTTGGGCGGCTCCACCCCTGTGGCCTTACAGGGTTACGGCCTCCCTCCTGGCTGCTTTCACAGTCTGGCACTGAGTGTCTGCAGCTTTTCCAAGAGCACGACGCAAGCTGTCAGTGGATCTACCATTCTGGGGTCTGGAGGATGGTGGCCCTCTTCTCACAGCTCCACTAGGAAGTGCCCCAGTGTGGATTCTGTGTGGGGGCTCCAACCCCACAGTTCCCTTCTGCACTGCCCTAGCAGAGGTTCTCCATCAGGGCCCCGCCCCTGCAGCAAACTTTTGCCTGTACATCCAGGCATTTCCATACATTTGAAACCTAGGCAGAGGTTCCCAAACCTGAATTCTTGACTTCTGTGCAACTGCACACTCAACACCAAGTGGAAGCTGCCAAGGCTTGGGGCTTCCACCCTCTGAAGCCACAGCTTGAGCTGTATGTTGGCCCCTTTCAGCCACAGCTGGAGTGGCTGAGACACAGAGCACCAAGTCCCTAGAGTGCACACAGCAGGGGGACCCTGGCCCAGCCTACAAAACCACTTTTTCCTCCTGGGCCTCCAGGCCTGTGATGGGACTGGCTGCCGTGAAGGTCTCTGATATGGCCTGGAGACATCTTCCCCGTGGTCTTTGGGATTAACATTAGTTTCTTTGCTACTTATGCAAATTTCTGCAACTCTCTTGAATTTCTCCTCAGAAAATGGGTTTTTATTTTCTACTGCATTGTCAGGCTGCAAATTTTCTGAACTTTTATGCTCTGCTTCCTTTATAAAACTAAATGCTTTTAACAGCACCCAAGTCACCTTTTGAATGCTTTGCTGCTTAGAAATTTCTTTGGCCAGATACCTAAATCATCTCTCTCAAGTTCAAAGTTCCACAAATCTCTAGGAAAAGGGCAAACTGTCACCAGTCCCTTTGCTAAAATGTAACAAGAGTCACCCCTGCTCCAGTTCCCAACAAGTTCCTCATTCCCATCTGAGACCACCTCAGCCTGGACCTTACTGTTCACATCACTATCAGTACTTTTGTCAGAGCCATTCAACAAGTCTCTAGGAAATTCCAAACTTTCCCACATTTTCTTGTCTTCTTCTGAGTCTCCCAAACTGTTCCAACCTCTGTTACCCAGTTCCAAAGTCACTTCCACATTTTTCAGTATCTTTTCAGCAATGCCCCACTCTACTGATACCAATGTACTGCATTAGTTCATTTTCATGCTACTGATAAAGACATACCCAAGACTGGGAAGAAAAAGAGGTTTAATTGGACTTACAGTTCCACATGGCTGGGGAGGCCTCAGAATCATGACGGGCAGCGAGAGGCACTTCTTACAAGGCGGGGGCAAGAGAGAAATGAGGAGGAAGCAAAAGCGGAAACCCCTGATAAACCCGTTATATCTCATGGGACTTATTCACTATCACCAGAATAGCATGGGAAACACTGGCTCCCATGATTCAACTACCTCCCCCTGGGTTCCTCCCACAACACGTGGGAATTCTGGGAGATAAAATTCAAGTTGAGATTTCAGTGGGAACACAGCCAAACCATATCAAGGATTCAGTAAAGTGACTTTGTAATGTTTAAATCAAATCATAAAAAATGGCTAATAGTCACTGTTTTGGGTTTAGAAAATTGGCAACTTTCTATAGTCAACCTGTAATTATAAGCTGGATTCAGAAAAATTCAGCTTACATACAACTTTTTAAAAACCTACTGCATACCTCTCTGCTCAGCCCAAGGAGGAAACTGATTATTGAGATTTCAGAGAAACAGACCTGGAGACTTTGGATTCAAACACATGACATAGCTGACAGCAGGGATGAGGCCCCACACTGTCAAGCCCAAGAACACTGGTATTCAGTCCTAACCCCCATCACCACTGGTGCTCTCCAGACTGGCAGACTTTTAGCTAGAGATAGTGGCCGCTAAAAGAGGAAATTACTAAGACAGTGGCATTCAGGGGTCCCTGCAACTTCAGGGCTTGGCCCCTATTGTATTACTCTCCAATGAAGCCCACCTAGACAATGAAGGCATCAGCACAAAATATAAAAAGAAACAGTATAATATCCCAAGGAAGATATTACATTACTACATCCATAAAGTAAGAACAGCATGTTATTAAAAATAACAAACAAACAATGAGCTCACAAGACTCACTGGAGATTAAGAACGATAAACAGGCCAGGCATGATATGGCTGACATCTGTAATTCCAGCACTTTGGGAGGCTGAGGTGGGCGGATCACTTGAGGTCAGGAGTTTGAGACCAGCCTGGCTAACATGGTAAATCCCCATCTCTACTAAAAATATAAAAAAATTAGCCAGGCACGGTGGCAGGTGCCTGTAATCCCAGCTACTCAGGAGGCTGAAGGAGGAGAATCACTTGAACCCAGGAGGCAGAGGCTGCAGTGAGCCAAAATTGTGCCACTGCACCCCAGCCTGGGTGACAGTGCGAGGCTCTGTCTCAAAAAAAAGAATGAGAAATAGTTTTTTGGGGAAAAAAGAAAATCAGGCCAGGTGCACTGGCTCACATCTCTAACCCCAGCACTTTGGGAGGCCAAGGTGGGTGGATCATTTGAGCCCAGGAGTTTGACACCAGCCTGGGCAACATGGTAAAACACTGTCTCTACAAAACATACACACACAAAAATTAGCCAGTCCCAGCTACTTGGGGAGGCTGAGGCAGGAGGACCACCTGAGGTTTAGACGTCGAGGCTGCAGTGAGCCCTGAGCGTGCCGCTGCATTCCAGCCTGGGCAACAGAGGAAGACCTTGTCTCTAAATCAATCAATAATCAATCAATCAATCTGGCTAGGCACCATAGCTTATCCCTGTAAGCCCAGTACTTTTGAAGGCAGACGCGGGCAGATCTCATGAGCTCAGGAGTCTGAGACCAACCCTGGGAAACACGGTGAAACCCCATTTCTACCAAAAACACAAAAACTTAGCCAAACATGGTGATGTGCATCTGTGGTCCATCTACTTAGGACACTGAGGAGGGAGGACTGCTTGAGCTCAGGGGGCAGAGGTTGCAGTAAGCTGAGATTGCACCACTGCACTACAGCCTGGGCAGCAGAGTGAGACTCCCCTCCACATCATCTCAGAAACAAAACAAAACAAAATCAACAGAAAAATTAAAAGTTAAATTTGAAGGGATCTCCCAGAAAACATAACAAAATGTTAAGTGAAAGAAAACAGTGGGATAAGATAAGAAAATAAAGTAAGAGTTACTCTGACTAGCAAGAATTCCAGAAAAAAAGAAAAGATAAAACAGTCTGGAAGAAATTACCTGGGAACTAACAAAAGAAATGTCTTCCAGGACTGAAAGATCCCATGCCTGAAATTGTACGTTAGGGCAACTGTACTGCAAAATCTTGAGGGGCATCATCCATACTGAAGACCGAGTTTCTTTATATGAACTGATACATGACCAGGCATTGTTTACAATGAATTTTAAAAGAGCATATCAAAGGACATAATGAAATTTCAGACCCCCAATATAAAGAACAAAACACTAAAATCCCCGAGGAAAGCAAACACTCAATTAACAAACTGGAAGCTAGAAGAAAATGGAGTGCTGGGCGCAGCAGCTCACTCCTGTAATCCCAGCACTTTGGGAGGCCAAGGCGGGCGGATCACTTGAGGTCAGGAGTTCAAGACCAGCCTGGCCAACATGGTGAAACCCTGTCTCTACCAAAAATACAAAAATTAGCTATGTGTGGTGGCACACGCCAGTAGTCCCAGCTACTCGGGAGGCTAAGGCAGGAGAATCGCTTGAAACTGGGAGGTAGAGGTTGCGGTGAGCTGAGATCGCACCCCTGCGCTCCAGACTGGGCGACAGAGCAAGACTCTGTCTCAAAAAAAAACAAACAAACAAACAAAAGAAAATGGAGTAATGCCATCAAAATTTCAAGAGAAAATAACCTTAAATGCTACAACCAAACTGCCCACTAAATGTTAACAGAGAAAGATAGTTTTAGACACAAGAGATCTCAACACAGCTACCTCCCATGTACCCGTTTCCTCTGCAAATTTCTAGGGGATGAACTCAAAGAGTGAGCAAATAAAGAAAGAGAAAAATTGGGTATCCAACCCATAAGAGTGATCCAGAGACTCCCTAGGATGAAAACCAAGGAACATTCTAATATGACAACTCCGAAGCAACAAGTCTAGCACAGAGCAGGAAGACAAAGGACTCTGAGGATACCTCCAAGGTGGGCAAAAAGCAACAGAAATAAAAACAAAAAATCATGGCAATTAACAACTGGTCAGGCAAGGAAATACAGAAGTTTCCAGAAAATCATAGTACATTATATGACTCAGCTGTAGGTACAACATGAATTGTCATATTGTAAACACATTTAACAAAACAATTATAGGCATTATAATGGGATGATTAAGAAAAGAAGGATTTTGAGGGGTGATGAAAATTCAAGAAAGAGCAATGTAATATATTTTATAAATATGGAAATTTTAAAAGTACCTGGGGAAAAAACACCTAAAAGGAGTGGAAAGTGTTTGCCTCTGAAGAAGGCAAGTCAGAGATAAAGAAAAGAGGGTCACTGCTGTTTTTCTCTTTTTTTTTTTTGAGGGAAGTCTCTCTCTTGTCCCCCAGGCTGGAGTGCAATGGCTCGATCTCGACTCACTGCAACCTCCGCCTCCCAGGTTCAAATGATTATCCTGCCTCTGCCTCCCAAGTAGCTGGGAATTAAGGCACCTGCCACCAGACCTGGCTAATTTTTGTATTTTTTAGTACAGATGGGGTTTCACCATGTTAGCCAGGCTGGTCTCAAACTCCTGAACTCAGGTGATCTGCCCGCCTTGGCCTCCCAAAGTGCTGGGATTACAAGCATGAGCCACTGTGCCCAGTCTGCTCTTTTTTCTTTATAAACCTTACAGTATTAAGGGATTTTCTAAATCAATGTACCGGTTACTTCCCTAAAAATTAAATTTCAAAATACATGTTTATACACAGACTATGAAAACAAGGTCCTTCGAACACCTCTCATTGGCAGAAATCTGGTGCTTCCTTCCCTTTCTCTCTTTTTATTTCCCCCTTCTCTTTTTTTTGAGACAGAGTCTGGCTCTGTCACCCAGGCTGGAGTGCAGTGGCGTGATCTTGGCTCATTGCAACCTCTGCCTCCCGGGTTCAAACGATTCTCATGCCTCAGCCTCCCAAAAGGAGTAGCTGGGATTACAGGCATGTGCTACCATGCCCAGCTATTTTTTTTTCCTCCTTCTATTTTTAGTAGAGACCGGTTTTTACTGTTGGCCAGGCTGGTCTTGAACTCCTGGCCTCAAGTTATCTGCCCGCCTCAGCCTCCCAAAAGGCTAGGATCACAGGCATGAGCCCCCGCACCAGGCCCCCTTTCTCTTTTCCTGAATTTTCTGATTCTCTCTAATAAATGTTAGTTTTATAATAAAAACCATGTGCCTGGCCAGGTGTGGTGGTTCACGCCTAAGGCTCACTTGAGTCCAGGAGTTTGAGACCAGCCTGGGCAACATAGTGAAACCCTGTCTCTACAAAAAAATTTAAAAATTAGCCAGGCATGGTTGTGGATGCCTATAGTCCCAGCTTAAGAGGCTGGGTGGAGGATTACACAAGCCTGGGAGGTAGAAGCTGCTGTGGGCAGCGATCATGCCACTGCACTCCAGGTCTGGGTGACAAAGTAAGACTCAGTCTCAAAAAAAACCAAACAAACACAAAAAAATCATATACCTTATAAAACAAATGCAGAAAATCAGAGGCAGCAGCCCCTCACTTATCCTCAGGGGAAATGTTCCAAACCCCACAGTGGATACTTGAAAGAGTGGATAGTACCAAACCCTATCTCCTATATATATACTACGGTCTTTGGATCTGACAACTGAGGTGGCTACTAAGTGACCAGTGGGGTGGTGGGGTGGGAGGTAGCATAGACAGTGTGGATGCATTGGCCAAAGAGAGGATTCACATTCCACACTGGACAGCACAAGGTTGCAGGATTGCATCATGCTACTCAGAACATTGCAATTTAAAGCTTATGGTTTTTTGTTTTTGGCTTTGAGACAAGGTCTCACTCCCATTGCCCAGGCTGGGCTGAAGTGCAGTGGCACAATCACTGCAGCCGTGACTTCCCAGGCTCAGGTGATTCTTTCACTTCAGCCTCCTGAGTAGCTGGGACTACAGGCAGGTGCCACCATGCTTGGCTAATTTTTTGTATTTTTAGTAGAAACGAGATCTTGTTACGTTGCCCAGGCTGGTCGTGAACTCCTGGGCTCAACTGATGTGCCCACCTCAGCCTCTCAAAGTGCTGGGATTACAGATGTGAGCTACCACACCTGGCCATGAATTATTTCTGGAATTCTCCATTTTAATATTTTTACACCACAGTTAATGGCAGGTAACTGAAACTCTGGAAAGGAAACTCATGGATGGTGGGGAGGGACTACCGTACATGAAGAAATAAGAGTGAGGGAGGACTGTTTTATAAATATAAAACAAAAAAAACCCCACATCTATTTCCATATACAGGAAAAAAAAAATCCACATCTTGTTTCACCTCCTAGGTGGTAAAGTGTGTACTTCTTATCCCAAAAGCCTGCTCCGTATTACAGTCAGTTCAGGATATACTACAAGTTGAATTTCAAGCAACTTTTATATACTACATTCCATTTTGTCGAAGCCCTTTAACAAACACACTATCTTTACTCCAAATCCCAAATCAAATCTGCAGTAATTTTCATGCAAATATCAACTCTCTAAACATACTTACTGGCCAAATAAATACCTTACTTTAAAAACAAAAATCCTCCTCCCTTTAGGTTAAGTAGGCAACTGCAAGAAGAGAAAGGAAGCAGCTTTTAATAAAATGTCCCCTCACCCACCCCCAACTGAGAATCCTGCTGAAGAATTTGATAGTCTGAGAATTCTGCTGAAGAATTTGATAGTCAAGTGACTAACATCCCATAAACAGATAAGAGACACAAATTAAAGTGACAGCAAATGAAGTAATGGCACTCACCACAAATACAGCACTGAAAACATCTGGTGGAAGAAAACCCAAATAACAGATACTGCCATTTGCATTATTTTATTAATTTGCAACATCATTTACAGAAACAACAGACTATCACTTGGTGTGTTTAAAAATTATGATTCTTCTCATGCTAGGAGCAAAATGAGGATTAAATACCGACCATTTTCCTTGTCTAGAATATTAAAGAGGGGAGGGGGAAGACTGCTGTGATTTAAACCAAACTTCTTTGTTTGCATTTAGAAGGGGTCAAGCCCTACGTAAATAAAAGTGCTTCCACGGTGGCAGTACTTGTTCCCAGGAAACTTGGTGCTACAGCACTTGAGCAACCAGAACCATGAAGCAATTCTTCTTCATAGAAACGGCAATGTCCCTTTCATGGCTTGAAGTTCTGATTAATCCTAGAATCAGAAGCCCTTTTTGTCAGAAGTGCATCACTTAGTAACCACAGTTATAGAACGACACAGCTCTTTAAGACCTCCCTTTATACAATGCTACTCAGCTATTATTAAAAACTTTCAAGCCACAATTAATGGCTAAATTATGCTATTACAGAGGGTAGCAAATTAAGTCTGAATAATCTTAAATCTTAGCAACTGATTTTTAAAATGACTTCACTTTGATTGGTCCTAAGCCTAAATTTCAATATACATTTTCGCAACAAAAAGGTTTAGCGTTTACCTCCCCTCAAAGCCTTAAGGTACAAGGCAATGCAGAGTCATGATAGCATGAGTATTTTAAGCTGCGAATTCCCATTATTTTTCTAACTACAAGGTAAAATATTTCTCTACGTAACTAAAGAGGACCGATCTTAGGGTTGTAAAAACCTGGGTTTTTTTGGGGTTTTTTTCCCCGCAAGTTTCAACTATTTAAATGCTACCTAGATGTTTTGGTTTTTATAATGGCTAAGATAAAGCTTTAGGAAAGGGTATTTTTTTAAATGTGACTTTAAAAAGAAAATTAGCCTACCATCTTGCAGTCAATTGTGTCTGCTACATTTAAACTTCGAGATATTTCTTAGTTCTAGAAAGAAGTTCTAGTGAACTTCTTTCTCAGTTCACACTGAAAAGATTCCATTACTTTTCCCAGGCAATATGTTAATCTCTATGTTCTATTTACTCTGTCACATCTACTATTTTCCAACTGTTTTTCTCCTGCCACCAGTGAATACGGTTTCTCCAGGGTTTTCTCCCTAAATCACTGTGGCACTGTGTGCCATTCTTCCCCGTGATGCCCACCCACTGAGCAGAAGTAAGCTCTCCCCCACCCCCCAGAGCTGAGGGCGTACTTTCATCTTCTCTCTCCACTCAGCCTCAACAGCAAGACAAACACCCAGAGACTGGCCTTCCCTCAAATAGGGAAATACTTTGTGATTGCAATTTGAACTGGCTTTTTGTTTGTGTATACATGTGCACGTGTGCAACTTAACATTTAATGGCAAAATTACAAGCTTTTCAGTTTTAAAGGGAAAACTGGGTTATACTTGATACAGAAAGAAACAGCATAGCCTTATTCTTCATGAAACTTCCTTTTTAAAACATCTAATCTTTATTACGAAGATATATTCTATATGTTCTGAATACACTGTATACATATCAGGTACACTGTATATGACAACAACATACACTGTATGTGGTTTTTTTTTTTTTTTGAGAGAGAGTCTGGCTCTGTTGCCCAGGCTGGTGTGGAGTGACTCAATCTCAACTCACTGCAGCCTCCACCTGCCAGGTTCAAGCAATTCTCCTGCCTCAGCCTCCTGAGTAGCTGGGACTACAGGTGTGCGCCAACACGCCTGGCTAATTTTTGTGTTTTTAGTAGAGACAGGGCAGGGGAATCACTTGAACCCAGGAGGCAGAGGTTGCAGTGAGTCAAGATCGCGCCACTGCACTCCAGCCTGGGCGACAGAGCAAGACTGTCTCCAAAAAGAAAAACAAAAAAAGAAACAAAGAAAGAATCAGCCTATAGATAGCGATCAATTATATCTACAGGGCAAATTAATATTGGAAGATGGGTAAGCTGTATGCCACACAATGTCAAAAATCTCTGAAAAACATATCCTTTTAAAATTGTATACCAACATGCTCAATATAAGTTAATCAAATCACAGCCACAAAAAACCCTGAATCTTCACAGACTAAAAACATTGTGGCCAGTTATTCAGAAAATGATAAACAATGGAAATGAAACAAAACTATCCTTTAAGAATTATTAGAACATTATTAAAACAATGCAAATGTACAAACTTTTAAAATCACTGATTCAGATTCCTTAAATCAAATTATAAGGTCCTACATGGTACATTATATATACGAACACATGTCTTTGAACATGGTAATAGTTACAAGGCATCAGAGTCAATATCATAAACTTGCAAGTGAAAACACTCCTTGAAACCAGAGATATTATAGAATACTGATTCAGGAAGTTATTCAGCAGCTTATAAAGAAATAGGAAGTTGTTGACCAACTACTTGAAGAACTATTTCCTGTAGGAAAACCATAAGACAGCTGAAGAAGGTAATAACTCTCAGAGTCATAAAGACAATGAATTCTTTTAAAATGAAAGCTCAATGCAATGGTAAAGAAATTGGTTTTGAATAGTAAATGCCAATAGAACAAACATTACATGGCTAAGCCTTGTTTACATACTTCACATTCATCCCAGAGCTTGAAAACAAGCCACTGATAAATGTAGCTAGCACCATACTTCCACCATATCACTTGCCAAAATAAGATACGAGTCTTCTCCACAAGATCTCACTGACCTAAGGAGGGCTTTAAAATGACCAATGATTGCCTGCTTATAATCTTTCAGTAATCATGCTGCCTGGAAACTAGACGATAGGCCAACTAACTTCAAAAACTCAATCATCTATGGTCACAAGGCAACAACTGGGTAGTTTCTTAAGTTAACATTTCTAAGTTTTTTCTCAAATTACATCGCCTTGCCTGTCTGGACCATTTATAGTCAGGTTCTTCATGCCAAATACAAATCTCAGTAAGTTATAGACCTTGTAACTTATAGACCTTGTAACTTAAAAGTCAGTTCCAACGAATATCTAAAAAGATGCATTAAAATAAAATGTTTCACTCTGGAAGTAAGTGTAAAACATGCAACTAATTTAAATCCTCATTCTACATCTGGCTGACAACAACAAACTTCTTTAGATACAAGAGGAAAGTATATAAATATTGATTACAAAGACAGCCCTATTTTAAAACATCAAAACTGGGATAAAAATGAACTTTTGACAACAGAAACTTGGCACCAAAAGCTTAGTTGATCATCATCTTTGACTAATGGTTAGGATATTAACCTCACTTATCTGTTCAGTACACAAAAAGAAGTTATAACAACTATACAGCCCATAACATCACGGAAGTAGCTAACTAGAGAAGGTGAAATAATCTTATTTCAAAACATTTCTCCAAATTGCATATTGTTCATAACGCAGATACTCTTTATAATACAAAATTTTATAAGCCCACAGCATTCATCTTCCACATCCAAGGTTTAGGGGCCTGCACAGAATCCCTGACAGATACCAAGTAACCATGATTTTACCTACATTTATTGAGCAAGATTTACCTGTCCAGGAAAACTCTTCCAGTTCTGAAAAGTTTTATATAAGAAAATTCTTCCAAGGAATCAAAATTCCTCACATTTCTTATATAATAAGGACTAATCTTACTCTCATATGAAAGTTCCCCAGAAACACTGAAACAACAATCATGTCTTATCTCTCCTCCTCCCAGTTTTTTCTTTTCCAGGTAAATATCTCTCTACCCTTGCAACCTTTTCTCATATGACATAATTTGAGATTTATTTATTTTGGCCTGGTTTATCTTCCTTACAGGCCCATAGGTGACAGGTGTGAACTGAGGTGACTGGGGCTGGAAGGTATATACCCTTCATTAATCCATCTACATATATCAATACCTTTAAGACAAACATTTCTTCACAAAGGAAGAATCACTGGAAACATTGAAAAATGAATAGTCATTCCTTAGCATCTGTGGTTAAGGATTGGTTCCAGGACCTCCTACATGTACTAAAATCCACAGACACTCTGGTCTTTCACAGAAAGTGGCATAATATTTGCATATAACCTATACATATTCTCCCATATACTTTATATCATCTCTAGATTACTTATAATAATACAATGTAAATGCTATATAAATAGTTGTTACATTATTTAGGAAATAACGACAAGGAAAAAAGTTTGTACATTAGTCAACAAAGATGTAATTTTTTTTTCTGAATATTTTCAATCAGAGATTGGTTGAATCCATGAATAATGAACCCACAGATACGGAAGGCCAACTGTATCTAGAATACTGATTTCAGCTCAAAAAAAAAGATCATTCATTCAAAATAATGAAACTGTAGGCAGATATCACCTACAAGCAATTATTACAAGATACAAAGAACTAACAAGAAGAGCATAAATGTTGCTCTTTAACCTTATACTTTTAGCCACAGCATCCACCAAAGAAAGAAGGCAAGCAGGCTATTAAGCTGTTTAAAAATCTCCCCAGGTCAGCATGTGACCCAGCAGGGAGAGGTTCAAAAAAGTGCAGCCTTTCTTTTTCTTCCTAACAACCTGGTTTGTTTCCACTCCCTTCCCCTTCAAGACACATCCTTCACAGCTAGCAGCTCTTTCAATCATTTACTTTGGATGTCTGCTTGAGAACAAATGATCTTGCTCATGCAGATGAGTTTGCCAGACTTGTGTGTACTTTCCAGTCTCAGGCCCTTTACTGTTCTGGTTGAAACCTGATCCTCTGAAATGGATACCAGGACACCAGAAAATGAATTTTAAAAAGAAGAAGAAAAACAAAAAGTTGCAGGAAAGGGGGCAAAAAAGAAACAAAACAAAACAAAACAAAACTACGAACTTTTCATGATCAAACTTTTTCCTCTGCTCTTTTGTAAGTCTGTCATGAAATTTTCTATCTTACATTACAAAGCAGCAACCCACCCTGGAAGACAATCAATATAAAACACATATTAGGATTCACACAACAAAACATCCTTAATGGTATTACCTGATATGATAAATAAATGTTACACTTGCCTTAGGAGTAGACTGTCAAGACAGATCTGAATAAAAACTTACACTGTTTTTCACTTTATTATCTCAACTTGATTAAACACTATTAAGTGAGCTTTTTTAAAGACATCAATTTCGGTCTATAATAATTAGTTTTAGTCAACATTTTATATATACTTGATCCAAACAAGCCAGAAAAAAATTGAGGTCCTATCTGTAATTTCAAAATTAGAGGAGAGAAACTATTTAGATCTTTTCAGCCTAGTGCAATTTTGCCATTTTGTTAAACACAAAAAGACTGATAAAAAAATAAACAACCCAATGGTCATGTTTTTGTTTTCCCAGAGAGGAGGGTTTCTATTGTGAAGATCTACTAGCTTGAAAGAAGTTTGCCACTGAGAGACTGCGTATGAAACCTAAAAATTTATATTTCCCTTTACATTTTGGGGGGAAATATTGGTAAGTCACATCAAGCTTCAGTTGTAGTGCTTGTCATTTCACAATTTAAAATACTTTGTAAAATTAGACTCCCCAAAAAGCCCTACTTATTTTGTAGTTCTCCACCAATAAAATATTTATTTAAAAAGATACAAGTAGCACCACACGTACTTCATAAGATGCTGCTAGCCCTAATATTCTCAGAATTTGAAAATTTTCACGGTATTCTCTCTGTTTTGTGCTAGGCTAATTAACAGGTTTGGCACAAGCTCAAAATGAGAATAACCAAACTTCCACAAAAGAAAAGATTATAAAGAGGCTCAGAACCAAGACTCAGTAAAGCTCTCAAAATATTACCCATGCTAACAAAGGTATTTAGGTCATACCAAACTTAAACATATACATGGGAGATATAACAGAGCTCTAGAGCTTAACATAAATATTAAAAAAACATAAAAACAAATGATATTCTGTATCTTGACACCACTTTACTGTGTCCTCCAATACATATTTTTCTTAGATAACTGTCTCCCACCATTATTTTCACTTACTTTAAGAAGTATCTCTGACCAGAAGATGTCTTTGCCATCTCCCAACCTGCTGGCAGAGGTACATCATCAGGTATCTCAAAAGAAGACTGTCGAAGATGCTGAGCTGTGGGTGTAGCTGCTGGACCAGAGACTACTCCAGTGGGGGTCAGTGTCCCAGGAGAAACAGCTCCCAACTGCAGAGAAGCTGGAGAGGAATGAGCTCGAACATGCTGTGGAGTCAGGGCTCCTGCAGTGCCTGCATCAGTACTGGCCTATTAGGAATATTAAGATGAAAAATTAAAAAAGAAACACAACTTTTTAGAGAGTCCCTTTAAATTTCCCAGTCAGTGCTTAATTGCAGCCGAGTATCTAAGTGCCAAAGGAAAATTTCAACATTTAATATTCGACACTGGAGAACACAGGTTTTCAAACAGATACTTTTAATATTATATAATTTTAATATAAGTTTTATATTTCTACTTTTAGTGATGAGCAGTCCATCTAATGAATTTCCACCTACTACACACCAGACATGTAAGGGCAACTAGTACTGAATGAATAAAACATTCCAAAAATAATAGTGAATTTTAAAACCTAATTTTTAAAAAGTCACTGCAGTTATGGGTGCTTTTCCAAGTTCTAAAATGTTCTAAGTATAAACATAATGCAAACAATATGCATTTTTTACTAGGTTTTAAGTAATTAATTTTTTTTTCTAGGTCAAGCCCAAGAAAAAACAAGCCCTCGTCATTTTTTCCCATCATGATAAAACGCCATCAATAAAGAAATCATAACAAATTACACAATTTTTAATGAAAGCAACAAATTTGAACTGCCCAAATGTTCTTAAAAGCCATCTACAATGAACAAGATGAAAAAAACTCAACTATATCTTTGTATGTAGAAGATAATGAGGTTATCAGTCCAATTATAACTTAAGAACTCACAGACATTCACAACTCTATACAAGCAGAAAAAATTCTGCATTCAGACCCCAAAGATCTGAGTTCCAGTCTAAGCTGGCTAGTGTGACACTGAACAAGTATGTTAACTTCCATATGCCTGTTTTCTCGTTTGTAACATAGTTTTCAAGACAGAAAAATGGATGTATATAAAACAACTTATAGTCACCAGTTTGTGTTGTGAACAATAGTATTCACAACCTACATTCTACTATTCACAATCTTGCATAGTTTTTAAAATGTGTTTAATTAGAATTAAGAGTTTGATTATCAAAAAGTTAGAATTTCCTAGATTCACAAAGGTAAGGAAACCGGAAGGACTCAGTAGAGTCATTAATGCCTTAAAGTGATATACCTTTCTGAGTGTCCCATCAGAATAAGTATGATTTAGAAAATCACTAGCAGAAATAAAAGTCCAATTTACAGATGAGCAACACTTTGTTAAAAACTTATTAAAAACAAAACTATAATAGTTTATGAGTTTTAGAACTGCTGGATATAAATTCTTGTAAAAATTATCTACTAGAAGAAAAAGTACACTTTCCAGTTGTGACTCTTTTGTCACAAAATGGGGGATCCAATCTATGTGTAGTATACTTTGAAAAAATACCGTGTAGTCTGCAGGGTGCATGCCAACACACATTTACTTACAATGAGTCCATAAACCAACTTCCAGGGGTAAGAAAAAAAGCATACCTAAGTCTATTTCTGACAAATTGAACTGTTTAGGCAAGCAGCTAAATTGTTTTTCCTTCCTTCCTCCTCCTTAACCCGGGTTTTTGTCATCAGGTTAAGTGAGTTTTTCTGAGTTCCAAAACCCTGTGGTCTCTGACAGAAGAATATACAACAGGCCTGCAAATAGGAGAGAGAATGGGAGTGGGGGCGGCAACTCTTCTTTCCACTCAAGTTACAGCCCGAGTAGGCTAACTACATTGCAGTATTTGGAAAACCTATTAACTTTTGGGCAAAGTTCCTATGCTGAAGTTTAGCCTGAAGCAAGTTCTTTTAAAAAAAAAGAAGAAAAAAGAAAAGAAGGAAAAAGAGAGAACCCTACACTAAACAAAACCACTGGGACCTATCGGAATGTTAACACTCTCATTATAAATAGTTTCACTTCTATGCTGAATCAAGCTGGCAAAATAATCGAACGTTGTGTATGTGGAAAAGCAGCCATGTTCATATCCGCAATAAGAATTAAAAAGCAATGGCGATCCTAGAATTAGTCATCGCTTCCCAAACATTAACTTTTAATCACAGTTGAACTAGGCAGGACTTTGCCTATGAGTCAACCCGCAGTGTATTATCAAAGGCTTGTGTTAAAACCTCGGTACTGTAAAGCGCAACTCAGTTCCTGCGCAACGTACAGATGTGGCTAATTCAAAAGCTTTTCAGCCGACTGTAAATAATAGCCTACAATCGGGAAACCAACACGCAACCTACTAAGTTTGATAAGAGCGAGCCGACCCAAGTTCCAAGACACAAGGGAAGCGCAGGGGTGAAAGAACTCCATAAACAACTTCCAGGAAAGTCTGGGCAGGGGAAGCCCGAAACCTGTATTCAGAAATCGCCTAAGCCGCGAGGAAAATAAATGCTTACGGGAGGGGGAGGAGGAGGGGAAATGGGTAGGGGGGAGGGAAAGAAAGAGCAAAAAACTAAATGGACCGGTTCTACCCCCACCTCTAATCAACACTGGAAAACAAGAGAACAATTATTTGACTCCCCCAGGAGACTGAAGTGGACCGAGAGGCCGCAAAGGAAAGGGGCCCAGGGCTCAACTTCACAAACTCGGCCGCCGCTGGCAACTCACCCACACACAAATGCCAGAGGCCCCCCTCCCCCTTTCCCGGCCCGGCCCCGGCGGGAGCGAAGGTGCGGAGCGCGCGGAGGCGCGCGCATTGTGCAAGCCCACCGCGGCCCAGGCTCGGCTCTCCCCCACCCCCTTCCTTCCTCCCCACCCCTCCTCCACTCCCGCCAACCTCCCGGGAACCCCGGGAAGAAAGAAAGGAAGGAGGGAAAGCACGCCCCCCGGGGCCGCAACCGCAGAAAGAAACTCCGAAAGGAAAAACAAATCTCAGCCCCGGACTCTGGGAGGAGTGGGGAGCTGGTCACCGCGGCCGAGCGGACGACTCCAGTTCCTCCACTTCGCCGCGGGACCCCCACCCCAGCTAGAGCTCCCGCAACCCCCTCCCCTGGCCAGAGCTGGCGGCCGCGGCTCCCGAGCGCCCCCCCGGTCTGAGGCCCGCCCGACGGGGAAGCGGGGAGAGGGGCGACAAGGTTACCTGTCGGGAGTGGGATTTGGGCTCCGGCGGCTTGAAGAAGGAGTCGGGCAGCTTCCGGAGCCTCATAGGCACGGTCTGGGGCACGTTAGCCGTCTTGGGGTTCATGACGGCGTTGAAGAGCGCCTCCAGGTCGGTCTCCGAGTCCCCGCGGACGTGCACGATCTGATGCCCGGCGGGGGGTGCAAAGAAAGAGCAAAAAACTAAATGGACCGGTTCTACCCCCACCTCTAATCAACACTGGAAAACAAGAGAACAATTATTTGACTCCCCCAGGAGAC
>NW_012102776.1:1303194-1309164 GCF_000951045.1 Mandrillus leucophaeus | reverse complement strand
TCAGCCCGGCAGGGGCCCGGAGCGTGCCCCGTGTTCTACGCCGCGAACCACAAACGCTGGGTCCATTCCGGGACCGAACTGTGGTCTCTGCGGAGAACGCGGCCGCCCTTGGCCGCAGGAAGTCCTTCCGCCCCGCTCGGCCCCTTTTCCCGGCCCGTGCTCGGGAAAGGCGCTTCCAGCTCGCCTGGACCTGCGATAGGACCAAGGCCGAAAGAAGTGGAGAGAGGATGTGCGAACCCACCTCCTCCTCCCCGCGTTACCCCGGCTTGACCGAGCGGAGCGCCAGTGCGGGCTTAAAGCCGCCCGGATAGATGGGAGTTAAAATAGATACGGTGAGCCGGCACTGATGTTAATAAAGGTCCATTGTTTTCAGCATTAACTTTATTTTGTAATTCTGTTTCACTTATCTGTTAGTGTGCGAAAACTCACTTGAAAGGGTAAACGGTTACTGTAATTGAAGCTTTGAGACCAGGTCTGTGAGTCAGTGTAACTTAGTAAAAGAAACAAAAACACTACATTTTCTAAATAGTGAAATCACATCAACTGTTTTAGTACTCGAGTTTGCAACATAGTCACTGGAAGCCTCAACCCAAAAAATCAGTGCTTCTTCAGGTACAAGCATTCATTCCTCTGTACCTGCCTTTCATCCTCAGGGAGCTGGGTGCCTACCCCTGCTATCCCTGTGCCTGGCCCAAGGGTGGACTCCGTTAATGTGGACTGAATAAGAAATGAATGGGCCAGTAGGTCACCCCAGGCACCTGATGTACAAGGAGCCCATTGGATGCCACTCAAAAACAATGGAAATATGTTGTTTAAGTCATACACTCTGTTTTTTTTTTTTTTTAGCATCCTTGTTGAGATGTAATTCATATACCATACAGTTTTTGTAATATTTGTACATATTTGTATATTTAAGCAATTCAGTGGGGTTTTTTTGGTTTTGTTTTGTTTTAGTATAGTCATAGGATTGTGCAATGTCAGTCTAATTTTAAATGCACTAGCCCATTCTAAGGAAATCTGGCTTTCTTGTTTTAATGATTTTGTCTACAATGCTAGTGAAACAGAGGTATAAATAGGATTAAGCAAGGAAAAAGTCCGGTAGCAAAAACATAATCTCTTCCTCCAGCCAGAACATGCCCCAGAGAATTCTGAAGGATCTGTATCACTTGGTGTGGTAGGGCTCGGCCAAAGGGGCAGGCTTCAGACACTCAAAATTCTAACAGAAGATTCCAATCAACTACTCTGAACCCCCAGTTTCCTGTCTGAAGAAAAGGATCAGAGTAAATGACACCCATGACTAGTTCTTGGATTTGTTCCCACTCCTAAATGTCAAGTGCGTTTAACGACAAACTTGTAGGTTCTGGAGTTACAGAGTTTTGAGTTCAGGTCCCAGTTCTGCCATTTACTAGCTGTGAGATTTTGGACAAGTTATTTATTTCCTGTGCTTTAATATTAGCATCAGGGGTAATAACACCTGCCTCATAGTTGTTGGGGCATTAAATGAGTCAATGGATATAATGTACTTAGCCTAGTTTGGGACATGCAGTGAGTTGCGCATCAATGTCAGTTGTCATTGTCCCATATTCACAGATGACTTCACAGGTAGTAACACAGCCTCTCCTTGCAGCAACCCTCTCTTTCTAAGCACAGCCTTAGGGACCCTGTTGGTAATCCCTTCCTCTCCTATCCAATAATCAATCCACACAAACAAAATCTTTGGGCGGAAACTGTGCATTAAAAATTTACCTGAAAGAAAACTTTAGGAACCAAAGTGGACCAGGCGTGGGGGTTCATGCCTCTAGTACCAGCACTTTGGGAGGCTAATGCAGGGGTCAGAATCACTTGAGGTCAGAAGTTCGAGACCAGTCTGGCCAAAATGGCGAAACCCTGTCTACAAAAAATACAAAAATTAGCCAGGTGTGGTGGCATGTGCCTGTAGTCCCAGCTACTCAGGTGGCTGAGGCATGAGAATCACTTGAACCCAGGAGGTGGAGGTTGCAGTGAGCTGAGATCACACCACTGCACTCCAGCCTAGGCAACACAGCAAGACTGTGTCTCAAAAAAAGAACCAAAGTGATTGAAAACCTGGGATTGGAATGGAAGCTGTCCTTTTACTAGAGCATTTACTACTATGAACACTAGCTAAAGGGCTTAAAGTACAGCAGAGGCTGCTTTGTTCAATATTGTTTCGCCTGCCATTAAAATGAGGACAAAATTACTTTGATAAGTGGAGTGAAAGGGTCTTTGGAGTGACTGCATTCTGTAAGCACTTCTGTATCATCAACCAAGATTTTGGAACTTACTATTCCTCGTTTATACAATTTCAGCCACAGTGTAGTAGGGGATACAGATAACATATTCAATCCTTTGTCTACTCCCTTCCTCTTCTGCCCATTTTGTGGAGCAATTATCTGTTGACAGCATCTTAAAATAGGGAGTCACCTTCTTCATACAAAGATTCATGCTTATCCTGAATCATTTTCAATGTCCAGGTAGATCGCTATCTCAAAATATTCATCTCCCAATTACTTGACCTCTCAACTACAATGGACCCTCACCTCTACTTCACTTTAGCCACCTACCCATTCGTCTGTACTCTGTCATCATCAGAAATACTCCAGTAATGAAGTCAGATTATGGTATACCATATTCTTAATAATCATCTGGTTCTCTTATTTCATTACTCGCACCTCATTTATTCTTCACCTCTCCCTTTTCTGCAACCTATCACTCCCTTCCCTTTTCATTTCTGTTATGGTTTGGATGTTTGTGTCTCTCCAAAATTCATGTTGAAACGTCTCCAATGCATCGGTATTAAAGAGGTGGGGCCTTTGCAAGATGATTAGGTCATGAAGGTTCCTCCCTTCTAAATGGGATTAAGAACTTTATACAAGAGGCTTCACACAGCATTCAACTGTTTTGCCCTTTCATCTGTCTGCTGTGTGAGGATACAGCTTCCATCCCTTTAAGAGGATGTAGCAACAAGGCACCATCTTGAAAGCAGAAAGCAGCTGTCACCAGACAGCAAACCTGCTGCTGCCTTGATCTTGGACTTCCCAGCCTCCAGAACTGTGAGAAATAAAATTCTAGTATGTATAAATTATCCAGTCTGTGGTATTTTGTTATAGCAGCACAAACAGCCTAAGATAACATCCTTGCCAATTCAGTTTGGAAATCATAATTCATTGTTTAAACTTCTCATGCTGGCCATGGTGGCTTATGCCTATAATCCCAGCACTTTGGGAGGCTGAGGTGGGTGGATCACCTGAGGTCAGGAGTTCAAGACTAGCCTGGCCAACATGGCAAAACTCTGTCTCTACTAAAAATACAAAAATTAGCCAGGCATGGTGGCACAATGTCTGTAATTGTGTCTGTAATTACAGGCGGCCTGTAATCCCAGCTATTTGGTAGGCTGAGGCAGGAGAATCACTTGAATCCAGGAGGCAGAGGTCGCAGTAAGCTGAGATTGTGCCACTGCACTCTAGTCTGGGCAAAAGAGCGAAACTCCGTCTCAAATAACAATAATAATAATAAATAAACGTCTCACAATTATCTATGTCTTCAATCCCATTCTCTCATGGATTTTAATGAACTGAATCTGTTAAACTGTTTTAATCTGATTTTCTGTGCTTTATTCCAACACCTAAGCTTATGGGGCCCTAGCCCCACATTCATGAGAAGCTTCAATCAAAACTTTCAAAATTTTGTCCAAATCAGGTATACCTTCCCAAAGATATGCCTACACTATACAATTACAAGGAGGCATCCTTTGTAGAACTTCAAACTTTGTCTCATTACCAAATGACCCTATCTATAACACATTATGAATTAATAGTTTAAGTAGGTTGAGTGTGGTGGCACACTCCTGTGGTCCCACCACTTTGGGATGCCGAGAGGGATGTATCACCTGAAGTCAGGAGTTTGCAACCAGTCTGACTAATACGGTAAAACCCTGCCTCTACTAAGTACAAAAAAATTAGACAGGCTTGGTGGCACATGCCTGTAATCCGAGCTACTTGGGAGGCTGAGACAGGAGAATCACTTGTACCTGGAAGGAGGCGGTTGCAGCAAGCCAAGATCGCACCATTGCATTCCAGCCTGGGCAACGAGAGCGAAACTCCATCTCAAAAAAAAAAAGGCCGGCACTGTGGCTCATGCCTATAATCCCAGCATTTTGGGAGACCGACGCAGGTGGATCACTTGAGGTCAGGAGTTTGACACCAGCCTGGCCAACATGGTGAAACCCTGTCTATATTAAAAATACAAAACTTAGCAGGGTGTGGTGGCGCATTCCTGTAATTCCAGCTACTCCGGAGGCTGAGGCAGGAGAATCACTTGAACACAGGAGGCAGAAGTTGCAGTGAGGTGGGATTGCGCCACTGCACTCCAGCCTGGGTGACAGAGCGAGACTCCATCTCAAAAAAAAAATAGTTTAAGTAAATTCTATAATTATCTGGTGAATATCACAAATTTTTTCTTTGTAATTATCCCATGTTAAAAGTATTAACTTGTTAAGCGTAAACGTTTGAAACATACTCATGTTTTAGAACCTTCTCTTGGCATTCTGGCATGCTAAGTACACTGGGAACTTGAAAGAAGTGGTCAGCTGTCTTCCAGCCTCCAAGACGCCTGGCTAACACCTTGGTTTCTGGGGCCAACAGAAGGGAATCTCACAGGTGAATGGATTAGTGTCCTTCCACATTTATAGTCTCTAACCAAACCATGTTTCCTTGCATCTGTAATTAGCCTTTTCTCGTATGATATAGCTATTCTAAACTTAGTCGCGCAACTCATCACATTTATTCATTATCCCCCTGCCCTGCAGAAAATGACATCTTCTCCAATTGCTCAGAGATATGGAGGACACCATATACAAAAGACTTGAAAGTCTTTCCCTGGCCGGACGTGGCGGCTCACGCCTGTAATCCCAGCACTTTGGGAGGCTAAGGCGGGTGGATCACCTGAGGTCGGGAGTTCAAACCAGCCTGACCAACATGGAGAAACCCTGTCTGTACTAAAAATACAAAAATTAGCCGGGTATGGTGGCACATGCCTGTAATCCCAGCTACCCAGGAGGCTGAGGCAGGAGAATCACTTGAACCCGGGAGGCGGAGGTTGTGGTGAGTCGAGATCGCACCATTGCACTCCAACCTGGGCAACAAGAGCGAAACTCCGTCTCAAAAAAAAAAAAAAAAAAAAATTATTTCCCTGACCTACATAAACATGTCTACATCCTCACAAGTTCTTCCCTTCACAGGTACATTTTTGGAAAGAGCAATCCACATGCCTGTTTACTTTACTTTTTGTTCATTTACCTTTGACTCAATACATCTAAAGTGAACTCTTGGCCAGGTGCGGTGGCTAACGCCTGTAATCCCAACACTTTGGGAGCCCAAGGCAGGCAGATCACTTGAGGTCAGGAGTTCGAGACTGGCCTGGCTCACAGAGTGAAATCCTGTCTCTACTAAAAATACAAAAATTAGCTGGGCCTGGTGGCACACACCTGTGGTCCCAGCTACTTGGGAAGTTGAGGCACTGAGAATCACTTGAACATGGGAGGTAGGGGTTGTAGTGAGCTGCGATTACACCACTGCACTCCAGCCTGGGCGACAGAGTGAGACTCTGTCTCAAGAAATAAATAAATTAATTAAAAGTGAACTCTTTACCTCTACCCTCCTCTGTCACCAGCCATGTACACAACCTTGCAAGCCACATCCTTCTTCTGATTCACCAGCTCAGTTAATGGCATCACGGTCCAGATGCTTGTTTAAGCCAGAAAACTGGGCGTCCCCTTAATCACCTTCTTCTCACCATCACTTACAACTTACTTATTACTCATTTGTGTTAATTTTCTTTCAGATATTTGAAAGTCTACCACCCAACCACATGCCCATTTTCACTTCTGTAATACCTCACTTCTCATCTTTTTTTTTTTTGGCAGAACCACCAAAATCATGCTCCTGGTTCTAG
>NW_012102776.1:1293568-1302732 GCF_000951045.1 Mandrillus leucophaeus | reverse complement strand
TCCTGCTTCCAGTTTTACCTGGCTCCATCAGATTTCTATTTTGATGTCAGAGTGAGCTTCCCAACATGTAAGTCTGATCAAGGTGTGATACCATTCAGGACAAATTCAGTCCCCTTAGAATGGCATATGAGGCTTTTAATCATTCTGGTCCTTGGTGCTCTCCTCAACCTATCTTTTGCCACTCCTCTTCTATGTCTGCTTTGTTTTCCAGACATATTGAACCACTTGTGGTTTCTTGAGTGAGCCATTTTTCCTCTCATCCTTTTGCCACTGCAGATGTTTTTACTGCTGCTTGGAATTCACTTGCCCCCTTTTCACATAGTTTCCCCTGAAACTCAACCTTGAAGACTTAACCTCTAACAGAGAGCCCTCATGGTTCTCCCCTGCTCATCGGTCCCTACCCAGAGTAGGCAAGGGGCTTCACCTCTGGGCTCTCAAAGAATCTAACTTTTGCCTCCATCATGGCATTTACCATAGTTTGTTGTAACAGTTTACATACATGTTTGTGTCCCCAGCACTCCTCTGAGTGCTTCTGCAACAGTATCTCCCATCTCTGTATCCCCATGACAGCAATGCTCAACAAATAACAGGTGTTCAATAAATGTACAAAAGAGGGAGGGGAGAGAGGTAAGGAGAGAGATGTTGGAGCCCAAAAATGAAGATACGGTTGAATCTCAAACAACTAACTTGCTGCCACGATTCTAATTTTGAAAATTCAGCCTCCACAGACCAGACAGATGTTTCTATCCCATATATCTCCAAGACATCACAACATGGACTAAATGCTAATGCATTTGTCTGTAAGCTCAAATGTTTTTGATGGACTAAAAGTAACAGTTGGCCAGGCACGATGGCTCACGCCTGTAATCCCAGCACTTTGGGAGGCAGAGGCAGGAGGATCATGAGGCCAGGAGTTTGAGACCAACCTGGCCAACATGGTGAAACCACATCTCTATGAAAGATAGAAAAAATTAGCTGGGCATGGTGGCATGCGCGTGTAATCCCAGCTACTTGGGAGGCTGGGACAGGAGAATCACTTGAACCCAGGAGGCGGAGGTTGCAGTGAGCCAAGATGGCGCCACTGCACTTCAGTCTGGGTGACAGGGAGAGACTCTGCGTCAAAAAAAAAAAAAAAAAAGAAGCCAACATTTAACTGGCTTCTCTGACACTGGTTTGTATATTGAGCTAATTTGTTCAATACTTTTTATTTGTTTGTTTGGTACGTTGGAGATGTCAGGCCCCTTCCAGAAAGGCTTACTCCTTTCAAATATATGTCATTTTCATATTATCCCAACTATGGATGCATTTCGGTTAATTGGCTTCTTTTTTTAAAATATAAAGTCATATGTGCTACAGTAAAAATTAATTTCCAAGTAGATTTATTTTTCTTCTAAAATCTAGCTAAAGTTATCCTTATGAGAGAAATTAAAGTAGGGCCGAATAGCCGGGTGTGAAGAATTTTGGAGTATGAGGCCCTTCACGCTTAGGGCAGAACTGGGTGTGGCATGCACCAAATAGGCCCCCCAAATAGTCTCTCAAATGCTATATACAATACCAGTTATCAGATTCAGGCTTGTACTTTTCCACATCCCGGCTTGAAAATAAAGGCTACTAGATCTCATTATTTACTATACTTTACTAAATTATACTAAAAAATGTAAAGATGTCTTCTAAATATATTAAATATATTCCATGATTATCTGTCAATGGTTCTCACAGTGTGGTCCCTAAACCAGCAGCATCAGCATCACTAATCTCTGGCCATAACCCAGACCAATGAAATCAGGGACTCTGGAGGTGCACACAGCATTCTGGGTTTTTTGGGGTTTTATTTTTATTTATTTTTTTGAGACAAAGTTTCGCTCTTATTGCCTAGACTGGAGTATAATGGCGCGATTTCGGCTCACTGCAACCTCCACTTCCTGGGTTCAAGCGATTCTCCTGCCTCAGCCTCCCGAGTAGCTGGGATTACAGGCGTGTGCCACCAAAACCAGCTAATTTTGTAGTTTTAGTGGAGATGGGGTTTCTCCATGTTGGTCAGGCTGGTCTTGAACTCCTGACCTCAGGTGATCCAACTACCTCAGCCTCCCAAAGAGCTGGGATAACAGGCATGAGCCACTGTGCCCAGCATAATCTGGTTTTTAACCAGCCCTCTAAGTGGTTCTGGGGCATGCTGACGTTTGAGATCCACTGCTCTATATCATCTTCTACATTCTGTTTTTGTTCTATTAATATTAAATATCAGCTTTTGTAAACATTATGCATCAAAGTAAATGTCTTCATTTTATAGGCAAATCCTTTAATCTCATTTTCCCCACAAATATCTATATCTAGCATATAATATGTATTTAATTGATAATTGAAAATATCTATCTGATTCATAACATATTCATGTTGTAAAGGATCTTACAAACTGAGGTCTTGAATCCTACCTGAAAGCTGACTATTAATCCTATTTTAAAACATCTCTTAAGCAGTGATTCCAATTTGTTTTGTAGTTTTTTTTAACATGGAGACTCTGTCACCCAGGCTGGAGTGCAGTGGCGCGATCTCAGCTCACTGCAACCTCCGCCTCCTGGGTTCAAACGATTCTTCTGTCTCCGCCTCTTGAGTAGCTGGGACTACAGGCATGTGCCATCATGCCCGACTAATTTTTCTATTTTTGTAGAGACAAGATTTCACCATGTTGGCCAGGCTGGTCTTGAACTCCTGACCTCAAGTGATCCACCCGCCTTGGCCTTCCAAAGTGCTGGCATTACAGGTGTGAGCCACCGCACCCAGCCATGTTTATAGTTTTAAAATTTTGTGACCCCTGCTTTGTCATACACGTGTCTTCAACATAACATAGCACAATTTTTTTTTTTGAGACGTTGTCTTGCTCTGTTGCCCAAGTTGGAGTGCAGTGGTGCGATCTTGGCTCATCACAACCTCTGCCTCCCGGGTTCAAGAGATTATCCTGCCTCAGCCTCCCGAGTAGCTGGGACTACAGGTGCATGCCACCATGCCCAGCTAATTTCTGTATTTTTAGTAGAGATAGGGTTTCACCATGTTGGCCAGGCTGGTCTCAACCTGACCTCATGATCTGCCTGCCTGGGCCTCCCAAAGTGCTGGGATTGCAGGCGTAAGCCACCGTGCCGGCCGCACAATTTCGTTTTAAAAACCGTTAAGTAGACCGACGCAGTGGCTCAGGCCTGTAATCTCAGCACTTTGGGAGGCTGTGGCCGGTGGATCTCTTGAGCTTAGGGGTTCGAGACCAACCCGGCCAACATGGCAAAACCCCATCTCTACAAAAAAATATAAAAATCAACCAAGCATGGTGGAGCATGCCTGTGGTCTCAACTACCCGTGAGGCTGCGGTGGGAGGATCACTTGAGCCCAGGGGACAGAGGTTGCAGTGAGTCGATATCGTGCCACTGCACTCCAGCCTGGGCAACAGAGAGAGACCCTGTATCAAAAAAGCAAAACAAAAAAACTATTAAGTAGAAAACACTAGGCTGGGCACAGTGGCTAATGCCTGTAATCCCAGTACCTCGGGAGGCCAAGGAGGACGGATCACCTGAGGTTAGTAGTTCAGGACCAGCCTGTCCAACATGGTGAAACCCTGTCTCTACTAAAAATACAAAAATTAGCTGGGTTTGGTGGTGGGCACCTGTAATCCCAGCTACTTGGGAGGCTGAGGCAGGAGAATCGCTTGAACTTGGGAGGTGGAGGTTGCAGTGAGCCGAGATCATGCCACTGCACTCCAGCCAGGGTGACAGAGCAAGACTCCATCTAAAAAAATAAAATAAAATAAAAATAAAAAAAATTAAAAAAATAAATAAGAAGAAAACACTAAATTTCTTTTGCTAATTTAATACATCAACTCTCAACTCTCTGGAAGTGCCTTCTAATACCCACTTATTTCTTCTTTAACCTAAGTTCCTAGTGTTTTGTCTAATAAGTGGAGAACAGCTGGATACCATTTCTGTCTAACAACCCTTCATATACTTGAATGTAATCATTATTCCCTCAGTCTTTTTTCTAAACAATCTGGGTCGCTTAACCTTTACTCAGTCTGTTTCTCAACTCTTTAATCATCTCACAGCCCTCTGAAGCCTCTCCAAGCAGTCCACAGTCTTATTTATTTATTTTTTGAGACGGAGTTTCACTCTTATTGCCCAGGCTGAAGTGCAATGGCACGATCTCGGCTCACCCCAACCTCTGCCTCCTAGGTTCAAGTGATTCTTCTGCCTCAGCCTCCCGAGTACTTGGGATTACAGGCATGTGCCATGCCACCACGCCCAGCTAATTTTGTATTTTCAGCAGAGATGGGGTTTCTCCATGTTGGTCAGGCTGGTCTTGAATTCCCTACCTCAGGTGATCTGTGCGTGTTGACCTAACCAAAGTGCCGGGATTACAGGCGTGAGCCACCTCACCTGGCCTCTTCTCTATTTATTAATGTCATGATATATGCTATGGACAGTCCAAAACATCATTTGTGTATATACAATTGATTAAAACGTATCATGATTTTCTATATATAAAAAGTGTATAATTTAACATTCTTTAAAAATATTTTTTTCTTAGGAAATAAAAATGTAAGCTCTTATCTTGTGCTCATGTATTTGCTGTGCTGGATTCAGAAAAGAACATTTTAGAACTAAAAGGCAAAGGAGATCACTTAACTTCCTCGTTTTACAGAACTCAAGGGCTTGGGAGGTTAACCTGCATCATCCAATATGGCAGTCGCTAGTCATATTTTAACAAAAAATTCAGTTCTTTAGTCATACTAGCCACTTTTCAAGTGCTCAGTAGCCACACATGTGGCTAGCAGCTGTGGTAGATAGCATAGATATAGATAATTGTCTCTTCATCACAGAAATTTCTCTTGGACAGTGCTGGTTTAAATGATTCGCCCAAAGGAAATCATTAACCAGTGGCAGAGCCAGAACTTCCAGTTCCTAGTCTAGAGATATCCCACCATACTATCTACTACCTTTTAAAATAAGATGAAATATGAGCAATTACATCTCTAATATACAAGCATTTATTATGTTTATGCAGAAAGCATTGTGGTAGGCATGGATCCTGACCCCAAAAAGGTTGTTTTTGCTTTGTTTTGAGATGGAGTCTTGCTCTGTCGCCCAGGCTGGAGTGCAGTGGCGTGATCTCGGCTCACTGCAAGCTCCGCCTCCCAGGTTCACGCCATTCTCCTGCCTCAGCCCCCCCGAGTAGCTGGGACTACAGGCGCCGGCCACCACGCCTGGCTAATTTTTTTGTATTTTTAGTAGAGACGGGGTTTCACAGTATCAGCAAGGATGGTCTCAATCTCCTGACCTCGTGATCCGCCCAGCTTGGCCTCCCAAAGTGTTGGGATTACAGGTGTGAGCCACCAGTTTCGGCCTTTCTTTTTTGTTTTATAGACAGGGTCTCACTATGTTGCCCAGGCTAGAGTGCAGTGGCCACTCACAGGCATGATCATAGTGCACTGAAGCCTCAGACTCCTGGGGGTCAAGCGATCTTCCTGCCTCAGCCTCCCCAGTATCTGATAGTACAGGCACAAGCCACTTGCCTTGCTCCAAAAAGGTTTTAAAAAGGAAATTACTTTAGACTAGGCACAATGGCTCAAGCCTGTAATCCCAGAAATTTGGGCGGCCGAGGTGGGCAGATCACTTGAGGCCAGGAGTACAAGACTAGCCTGGCCAACGTGTTGAAACCTCGTCTCTACTAAAAATACAAAAATTAGCCAGCTATGGTGACATGCACCTGTAACCCCAGCTACTCAGGAGGCTGAGGCAGGAAAATCACTTGAACCCAGGAGGCAGAGGTTGCAGTGAGCCAAGATTGTGCCACTGTATTCCAGCCTGGAACAACAGAGTGAAACTCTGTCTCACAAAAAAAAAAAAAAAAGAAAAAGCCAGGTGCAGTGGTTCACGCCTGTAATCCCAGCACTTTGGGAGGCTAAGGTGGGGGAACCACAAGGTGAGGAGTTTCAGACCAGCCTGAGCAACATGGTGAAACCTTGTCTCTACTAAAAATACAAAAATTAGCCGGGCGTGGTGGCAGGCACCTGTAATCCTAGCTACTCAGGAGGCTGGGGCAGGAGAATCGCTTGAACCCAGGAGGCGGAGGTTGCAGTGAGCCAAGATCGCGCCACTGCACTCCAGCCTGGGCAAAAGTGGTACTCTGTCTCAAAAAAAAAAAAAGAAAGAAAGAAAGAAAATCACTCTAAATAGGATTGCTGCCTATACAGAAAATGACATACAGTTTGGTCACATTTTTCCTTTTGGCCTCTAGCTATTTAATGTATTTATGTATATAAATGTGTATATGTTTTACTGAAATATCTCCAATCCCTTTGACCTTCCCTGGGACATCAGATACTTCTCAGCTCATACCTCAATTTCTGCAGCCAATTCCTGGCTGGTTTCACAGGCTCCATACGGCCTTTCCTGTTTCTATCAATCTTCTTCAATTCTACAGCCATTTCCCTCAAGTACCATTTTCACCCTTGCTCACCCACTCAAAACTGTGTTTGATCACTATAGTGTATCATACACTAAAAACAATCATGATGAAGTTAACAACAATGACTTACGTTCGTGTGACACACTTTTCTCAAGGCTTCCACACATCATCCTGTTTCATTTAATTCCTGCCCTTCTCTCTGGATATTAAAGCCTTCAATCAACTGTTGCTCTTTTATTTCACAAGATTGTTTCTTGTTAAATATTTCAAGTAGATCAAGGCTGGATGCAGTGGCTCATGCCTGAAATCCTAGCGCTTTGCGAGACCAAGGCGGGAGGATCACTTGAGGTCAGGAGTTTGAATCACCCTGGCCAACATGGTGAAACCCCATCTCTACTAAAAATACAAAAATTAGACCGATGTGGTGGCGCACACCTGTAATTCCAGCTACTCGGGAGACTGAGGCATGAGAATTGCTTGAATCCGGGAGGTAGAGGTTGCAATGAGCTGAGATAGTGCCACTGCCCTCCAGCCTGGGTGACAGAGCCAGACTCTGTCTCACAGAAAAACAAAAAAAGTCAGGTAGATCTATTCTAAAAATTCTATAACTAGGAGGCTGAGAGTCTCCTTGACTTTCCCAGTTCAATCCATCAGCAAGTAACATTGGTTTCAGGTCCAAAAGTACATCTGGATATACCTACTTCCTTCCATGTATATTAGTTTGCTTTAGACTGTCATAACTAAGTACCACAGATTTGGTGGCTTAAACAATAGAAAGTTATTTTCTCACACTCCTGGAGGCCAGAAGTCCAAGATCAAGGTTCCAGCAGGATTGCTTATTCTAAGACTTTTCTCCTTGGCCTGTAGATGACCATTTTCTTCCGGTTTCTTCACATGATTGTCCTTCTGTGCTGTGTTCTTCTTCCTCTTATAAGGACAGCAGGCAAATTTAATTAGGGCCCACCCAAATGACCTCATTTTGCCTTCATTACCTCTTCAAAGGACCTATCTCCAAGTATAGTCCCATTCAAAGGTACTGAGGATTAGGATTTCAACACATGAATATGGGGGACAGGGGCACACAGTTCAGCTCACGACACTCCATCGTCACCGAAACCATCCTTGCCCAAGCTGCCCTCATTTGTCGTTAGACCGTGATGCTAGTTTCCTTGCTTCTGCATGTCCTCTTGAATCCACTTACCACATAACTGCCACAGTGATCTTTTGATCTTTCAAAAATGTATAGCACTCTCTTGTTTAAAATCTTGTACTGGTTTCCCATTGCACTTAAGTTAAATTTCAAACTCCCCTCATTGGTTTACAAGAGGTATGTGATTTATCTTTCTACCTTTCCAACTTCAATTCATGCCACTTTCTTTCTTGTCGACTTGTTCCATCCACAATGACTTCTGTCAGGTCCTAGAACATAACAAATTCATTCCATCTTGGAGCCTTTGCATATGCTATCATTGTTTTCGAGAACATTAATATGCTTAAGTCTCAATTTAATTCTTAACCTCCTTAGAAGAATCTTCTCAGACTTACCACTATTATTTCCTAGTATAATCATAATTTATAATTACTTTATATATTTTACTATATTTTTCGGTCACTAGATTGTAAGTTTCTTCGAGCCATGGTAATGTGTTTTGTTCACCACTGTTTCTCCAAGCTTAGAATTGTGTCTGGCACACAATAAACATTCTTTGAACAATCTACTCTTTTGGCAGATCTCTTGCTCTATTCAAGAAAGTTTGTAATTGCACATTTGTTTCCTACCTCTGCACCACAGCATGGAACATTCTTTCTACCTAGAATTCTTTCCCCCTCTAAGCCAATCCATGGCTATCATTTCTTTTAAAATAAACCTCAATTCCCTTCCCAAGGAAGCCTTTGACTATGGATCATCCTTGACTGTCGTCTCTCTTGGTTTCCTTAGAACTTCACTGATACGTCTAAATTTATATTTATTAAGTACTTAAAAATACAGTTTTTTCTTTTTCGTTTTCTTTTTTTTTTTTTTTTTTTGGAGATGGCGTCTGGCTCTGTCACTCAGGCTGGAGTGCAGTAGTAGCGCTATCATGGCTCACTGCAACTTTCACCTTCCAGGTTCAAGTGATTCTCTTACCTCAATCTCCCGAGAAGCTGGGATTATAGGCACCCATCACCATGCTCAGCTAATTTGTGTAGTTTTAGTAGAGATGAGATTTCACCATGTTGGCCAGGCTGGTCCCGAACTCCTGACATCAGGTGATCCACCCGCCTAGGTCTCCTAAAGTGCTGGGATTACAGGCGTGAGCCACCATGCCTGGCCAGTTTTTTCTACAAAATGTTTTATTTTACAGTATATTAAAGGAATAAAGGGTGCTAGTTGATTAAAAAAATTGGCTAAGTAAAAGTTAATTTAAAAGTTAACTTACACTATCATACATGATTTTACATTACTATCACCCTCATACCTTTCTAATAGCAAAGCCGATAAAGAATATAATTTTTAGGCCGGGCACGGTGGCTTATGCCTGTAATCCCAGCACTTTGGGAGGCCAAGGCGGGCGGATCACAAGGTCAGATCGAGACCGTCCTGGCTAACACGGTGAAACCCCGTCTCTACTGAAAATACAAAAAAAAAAAAATTAGCTGGGCATGGTGGCAGGTGCCTGTAGTCCCAGCTACTTGGGAGGCTGAGGCAGGAGAATGGCATGAACCTGGGGTTGGAG
>NW_012102776.1:1260092-1293316 GCF_000951045.1 Mandrillus leucophaeus | reverse complement strand
AAAAAAAAAAAAAAAAAAGAGAGAGAGAGAAAGCATGAGGAAAGAAACATAAGCAGAAATGGTGTTGCTTCTCAGCCTTTTGGCTAATATCAAACGTAGCAGGAATGGTAAGTTTCAACCTTCCTTAAACCAAGTTTAACCTGCTTATTCCAATGAACTTGGCACGTGTACCAAGTCAGGAGATTGAAGACTTACCTTAGAGGATATCAGGTATACCAGCTACTAGAGTTTACCAATTGGGACACTGCTAAATGTGGCACTAAATGTAGCTTTTAGTGTTAATGAATGCAGCTTTCGCTGTAAAAGAATACTGTCTTTTATTCTTTCCTTTGTTGTTTTGTTTTTGTCTATTCTTTTCTTTCTTTTTCTCTCTGGTTTTTTAAACTAGAGGAGTAGAGAGTGGAGTAGTCATCCGCAACCCTGGAGTTGCCAACCAGAATGAATACACATTTTAAAGGCAATATACGAAATAAAGCTCTATCTCATAAACAAGTTAGAGCAATTAAAATAATACCATTTTGGCCTGGTGCGGTGGCTCACGCCTGTAATCCTAGCACTTTGGGAGGCCGAGGCAGGTGGATTGCCTGAGATGAGGAGTTTGAAACCAGCCTGACCAACATGGAGAAGCCTCGTCTTTACTAAAAATACAAAATTAGCCGGGTGTGGTAACGTATGCCTGTAATCCCAGCTACTGGGGACGCTGAGGCAGGAGAATTGCTTGAATCCGGGAGGCAGAGGTTGCAGTGAGCCGAGATTACGCCATTGCACTGCAGCCTGGGCAACAAGAGAGAAACTCTGTCTCAAAAAAAAAAAAAAAATTCAGACTGGGCACAATGGCTCTTGCCTATAATCCCAGCACTTTGGGAGGCTGAGGCAGGCAGATCGCTTGAGCTCAGGAGTTTGATATCAGCCTGGGCAACATGGTAAAACCCTGTCTCTACCAAAAATACAAAAAATTAGCTGGGCATGGTGGTGTGTGTCTGTGGTCTACTCAAGAGGCTGAGATGGGAGGATTGATTGAGCCCTGGAGTTCGAGGCTGTCGTGAGCCAAGATCATGCCACTGCACTCCAGCTTGGGTGACAGAGTGAGACCCTGTATAAAAATAAAAACACCACCATTTCACATTCATCATATTGAAAAAAAATACAGATTTGACATATACTAAGTGTTATCCAGAAAGCTGTAAAATGGGAGTTCTTACATCCGTAGTGGGAGCATAAATTTGTGCAATCATTTTGAAGAGCAACTTGTCAATATCTAGTAAGGCTGAATATATACTACTAACCAACAATTCTATCAGATAGAAGCCTAGAGATCTAGGAGCTTAAGCCCAGCCTGAGCAACACAGACAGATCTCATCTGTAAAAAAAGAATGAAGGCTTAGAGAACACTTCAGAGGAAGACATGCCCAAGGATATTCATTCCAGCATTATTCATGCAACCAACATGTCTAACAACATGAGATGGATAGATATGGTAAGGCCATCCAGTTAAAATGGATAAACAGGCTGGGAGCTGTGACTCATGCCTGTAATCCCAGCACTTTAGGAACCTGAGGCGGGCAGATCACCTGAGGTTGGGAGTTTGAGACCAGCCTGACCAACATGGAGAAACCCCGTCTCTGCTAAGAATACAAAATTAGCCAGGGTGTGGTGGCAGGTGCCTGTCATCCCAGCTACTCGGAGGCTGAGGCAGGAGAATCACTTGAACCCAGGAGGCAGAGGTTGCAGTGAGCCGAGATTATGCCATTGCACTCCAGCCTGGGCAACAAGAGCAAAACTCTGTCTCAAAAAAAAAAAAAAAAAAAAGGATAAACAGGAGTTATTTGTATCAACACAGGTAAAATTTGAAAAAATGCTGAGTAATAAAAGTTTGCAAAAATTTTAAAGCAGTATAATATATAATATATATAACAGTATATAATGTTAATAGAAACATATGTAGTAAAAGTATAAAACATACAGAAGGGCTGGGCATAGTGACTCACACCTATAATCCCAGTACTTTGGGAGGCTGACGCAGGAGAATCTCTTGAGGCCAGGAGTTCAAGACCAGCCTGAGCAATATAGGAAGACCTCACTCTTTAAAAAATTTTAAAAGGCCAGGTGTGGTGGCTCATGCCTGTAATCCCAGCACTTTGGGAGGGTGAGGCAGGTGGATCATGAGGTCAGGAGTTCAAGACCAGCCTGGCCAAGATGGTGAAACCTCGTCTCTACTAAAAACACAAAAATTAGCCGGGCAGGTGCCTGTAATCCCAGCTACTCCAGAGGCTGATGCAGAAGAATCATTTAAACCCAGGGGCAGAGGTTGTAATGAGCTGGGATCCCGCAATAGAGTGACACTCCATCTCAAAAAAAAAAAAAACCAATAAAACAAAACAAAACAAAACAAAAATTAGCCAGGTGGTCCCAGCTACTCGGGAGGTTGAAATAGGAGGGTTATTTGAGACTGGGAGTTTGCGACTGCAATGAGCAGTGTCCGCACCACAGCACTCCAGCCTGGGTGACAGACTGAGACCCTGTCTCAAATAAATAAATAAATAGATAAATAGATAAATAAAAAAATATATAAAAATAACAAATATCAGATATATAGTAAGGCCACGAGCAAGGTTGCTGTGGTTATAACAAGGTAATATGAGATATCATTGTGTTGTTGGAATTGTTCATTATCTTTTTATTTCCATTTATTTATTTATATTTTATTTATTTATTTATTTGAGATGGAGTCTCATTCCATTGCCCAGGCTGGAGTGCAGTGGTGCCATCTTAGCTCCCTGAATTCTCCGCCTCCTGGGTTCAAGTGATTCTCCTGCTTCAGCCTCCCTAGTAGCTGGGATTACAGGCACCCACCACCATACCTGACTAATTTTTATACTTTTAGTGGGAATAGGGTTTCACCATGTTGGCCAGGCTGGTCTCAAACTCCTGACCTTAAGTGATCCACCCGCCTGTGCCTCCCAAAGTGCTGGGATTACAGGCATGAGCCACTGCACCTGGCCTTTTAAAAATTTTTTTACATTTATTTTGGAGTCGCACTCTATTGACCAGGCTGAGTGCAGTGTCATGAAGAAGGCTAACTGCAGCCTCAACCTCCTGGGCTCAAGTGATACTCCTACTTCAGCCTCCTAAGGAGTTGGGACTAGAGGCACACACCGCCATGCCTGGCAAAATGTTAATTTTTGTAAAGGCGAGATCTTTCTACGTTGCCCAGGCTGGTATTGAACTACTGGGCTCGAGTGATCCTCTCGCCTTGGCCTCCCATAGCCACTGTGCCCAGCCTCGTTTCATTATCTTGACTGTTCTAATGAATAGAAAAACTTACACAGGTGATAAAACTGAATAGAACTTAATATACATACCACACACACACACACGCACGCACAAATGAGTACAAGTAAAACTGGATAAATCTGAATAAGATAAGTGAGTATCAATGTAAATATTCTAGTTATGATATTACACTACAGTTTTGTACAATGTCACCATTAAGGGGAAACTGGCAAAGTATACAAAGGATCTCTGTATTACTTCATACAATTGCATGTGAATCTACATTTGTCTCAAGAATTTTGATTTTAAAATGTTAAATATGATAAAATTTCAACTGTCAAATCTGGGTGGAGGGTATGTTATGTATTCCCTGCACTTTTTTCATATTTAAAAGAAAAAAGCAACATCTGGAACCCACTACAGAACTGATTCAATCACCAGAAGTAGAAGTAGAGATCAGCCATCTATATAGACAGTCCCCAACTTATGATGGTTCAACTTGAGATTTTTCGACTACAATCGTGCAAAAGTGATACACATTCCATAGGGACTGTATTTCAAGCACCCAGGCAACCATCATTTTTCACTTTTAGTACAGTTTTCAATAAATTACATGAGATGAGATTCAACACTTTATTGTAAAATAGGCTTTGTGTCAGATGATTTTGCCCAGCTGTAGGCTAATATAAGTATGCCAAGCACATTTAAGGCAGGCTAGGTTAAACTATGATGCTTGGTACGTTAGGTGTCTTAAATGCATTTTTGACTTCTGATATTTTCAGTTTACAATGTGTTTATTGGGACATAACCCTCTCATAAGTTCGGGAGCATTTGAATTTGTAAAAAGTTTCCCTCATTATTCTCAAGCAAAGGCAGGATTGTAAATCATTTGTTACTTTGGAGTAAGACCAAATTGGGCTCAAATCCTGGACCCAGCAATCACTTGTCCTGTGACCTATGGCAAATTACTTAACCTCTTTAAGTTTTAGCCTACTCATATAAAGTGGAAATGTAACAGAACCTTGGTAATCCACTTTTTGGGATATATAGCATATCTTCTGCTTCCATAACTATAAGCACATCCTTGACTGATGCAGGAAGCTAGCTTACTCCTTTTCCTAATGTCAGGCAATGCTGCTCATATACAGTGCTGCTCCTCTTATTCTAGTAACTGCTCCTCCCCATTTTGAGCTTAGCGTTCTCATTACTCCTTCCATCTGGTTGTCATGTTGTTGATTCCACCTCTGGATGAGTAGTATGTATCTCAGATCTGGCCAATCTGAAGCTAGCATTTCTAAGGCTGCGGGGATTAGTTAACAGATGGTCACAGTACCCCACTTGAGCCAATGTGACAAGATGGGATTTTTGTTCAGATTCTTGGGAATCTTGAGATAGATGTTATTTTCCCACTGGTTTTTTAGAACTGACAGGATGTATGTTAGGTATGCTAACATTTTTGTATGTGCAAAGACACAAACTAAGAATGGAGTCAACAGAGAGAATATGAACTGAGAGAGAAAACGGGTCTTGCATTAAATCAGACCAAAAAGCAAGCCAAACTACTATGAGACTCTTCAGTTATGTGGGCTAATGAATTCACTTTTTGCTTAAGACAATTTGGATCAAATTTTATTTCACTTATAACCCCAAAGATTCTACTCACTTAACCTACTTTGAAAGGGTAGTTGAGAAGATTAAATAAAGTAAGACATGTCAAGCACTAACTTTGACTAGAAACAAATACAACAGGCTGGGTGTGGTGGCTCATGCCTGTAATCCCAGCACTTTGGGAGGCTGAGGTGGGCGGATCACGAGGTCAGGAGTTCGAGACCAGCCTGACCAACATGGTGAAACCCTGTCTCTACTAAAAAATTAGTTGGGCATGGTGGCAGACACCTGTAATTCTAGCTACTAGGGAGGCTGAGGCAGGAGAATCGCTTGAACCCAGGAGGCGGAGTTTGCAGTGAGCCGAGATCTTGTCATTGCACTCCAGACTGAGTGACAGGGTGAGACTCCATCTCAAAATAAATAACTAAATAAATAAATACATATATACATACATACATAACATAAATAACAACAATAATACTGTCTTTCTACTTCCAGAACTATACCCTTTGACTTATAAGGGATGCTAGTTTGTTCCTGTTATTAATGTCAGACAATGCTGCTAGTATAAAATAGAAGTAAATAGGTAATCTGATTTGTTGCTAATTAATATTTTAACCCTTCAGTTAATACAAGGGAGAAAGAAAAGGAAATCCCTACAAAACTTTAAGTTTCTTTGGAAATATACTCCTGCCTGTGGAACAGTTTAATCTTTCTTGACTTTTGCCTTTCTTCAAGGTACCTTTCCCCATTCTTTGTTTCTTCAAAAACATTACCTAATAGGACTTCCAGATCCATTTTGAAGAATTTCCTGACTACTTCACACAGGCACGATTTCTTCCGAAATTTTTTTGCAATTACGGTCTTTGCTAGACATCTGATACTTACATGCTGTTTTATACTATTAGTAATACTAACATGTATGATTGCCTTATGTCTCCAACAAGACCAACTTTCTTGAGTAATTGAGTCTTTCTCTTTCTCACTGCAGCTAACACAGTTATGGGCACTAGAACGTAAGCTCCCTAATTTAGAAATTTTTGTTCATTGGTGTATTTGCAGTGCCTAGAAAGCGGCCAGAACATAACAGGTAATCAATAAGCATCTGTGGGGCTGGGCGTGGTGGCTCACACCTGTAATCCCAGCAATTTGGGAGGCCAAGGTGGGCAGATCACTTGAGGTCAGGAGTTCAAGACCAGCCTGGCCAACATTGTGAAACTCCATCTCTACTAAAAACACAAAAATTAGCCAGGTGTGGTAGCGCGTGGGGGTAGCCCCAGCTACTTGGGAGGCTGAGGCCCGAGAATGGGTTGAGCCCAGGAGGTGAAGGTTGCAGTGAGCTGAGATCGCGCCACTGCACTCCGGTCTGGGCGATGGAGTAAGACTCCGACTTAAAAAAAAAAAGCACCTGTAGGATGCATGAGAATGAACGGTAGTTCTTTAAATTTTCTTGTTGATTAACTGGATGACTGAGAAACCTTCAGGGTAGATAGTTTTCCTTAAGAAGCCTCCAGTCTGTTTCTAGAACCTTCAGACCAGTTTTCAAAGTTTTAAGGACCAGTGCTAGTTAGAGATGAGTTGGAACAAGGATGACAGACCAGTGAATCTGAATACAAGGAGAGCTCAGGACAAGGGAGCTTTCCTCTCTGACCACAGCTTCCTATCACAGTTCCCACTTTCCAGTTCTTAATACGTCAAACACCAAAATTTAATAATTCACACACTCTGCTACCCATTTTTGGGCCATATTTGATTTTTTTTTCTGTCGAGCATTCTGTTGTCCCATACTTCATGATGCCTTGAGATGTTACCATTGCCATGAGCTCAGTTCAGTTAATTCTGTGCTTTGACAACTACTATATACCTCTATTTGATCTTTGGACTTTTTTCACCCCAATTTATCACTGCCTGACTGATCTTTCTAGAGTATCACTTTCATGATGCTACTACCCCAATTCAAAAGTCCTTAACGATTGCTGTACATCACCTACTTAAAAGATTTCAATGTCTTAGCTTTGTGCCCACAGCCCTCAGTGACCAAGTCCCCAGTAATCTATCTTCCCTGTTATTATCCAGAACTCCAGAACAGAACTTACTAGTTTTAACTACTCAAATGTACTCATGTCGCCCCAAATCACCTTGTTTTTGTATCTTTGAATTTATTTTTGCTCATGTGACCTAAATATCCCAACTTCTCTAAGTCCTTCTTTTTAATGTCCAAATTACAATTCTGCAAGACTCCTCTCTTTAAGTAGCTTTTGGAATTTTTGAAGAACGTTCTCAGAAAGTCTCAGAAAACCATTCTGTGGTCACTTGTCACCATGGCCAGTTGTCTCGCTCCAGACAACCCCTCTTCTCTCACTTGATCACAGTTTGCTTTTACAAAGCTGGCTTCTACGGGCTGTGGCTGCTGCTCTCTAGGGACAATTTTTGCCACATGCATATTCCTGGGCTGCATATCTAATCCCATGCTGGGCAGCTAAATCCAGACTACAGTATGAATCCAGACTATAATAGTTTGCAAAATTTAACAAAAGGTTGAAGTATAACTAGAGGGATGACTGTACAGTAAATTTAAGGTTGGCACTAGGTATGAAGGCTACTAGAGTCCGCCAGCTCAGCCCCCGCAGAGGAGGCTTCCATGCTGACGATCTATGACCTTCAGCACCAACCTTTCCTCTCCCTCACTTTCCACACTCTGCACAGTTGCACTTCAAAGGCCAATTTCTCTCTACCAACAGTACTCTGTCTGTCAGAGAATGGATATTTATTGTCTTTCAAGTTCTAGACATTGTGGACACAAAGGTAAACAAAATAGACACAGTACCTGTTTTCATGAAAGATATTAAACAAATTATGGCAAGTAGCTGAGCAAATAGTTCCAAGTGTACAAATGCTGCCAAAGAAATACCTGGAGTCCATGCTCAGGACCTCTACATTCTCTGGGGCCTCCAAAGAGGAAGAACCAATTTTCCCATCTCTTATACTCCATCTAGTCAAATTAATAATAATCTGTACAAAAGCAATTCTGGCCCCAAGACGACAGATCTTTACATTATCATGTAGACAGTTCACTGTTTCTCTTTTTTTTCTTCATATTTTCTCAGTAGAGAATGAATGCAGCCAAAATTCATGAGCAGTTAAACTATGTGCCTGGCATCATTCAAAGCCCAACATATGTATTAATTTATATAATTTTCCAAAAAACTTACGAGGTAGTCCTATTTTTTTATTTTTATTTTTATGTTTTTTTTGAGATGGAGTCTTGCTCTGTCGCCCAGGCTGGAGTGCAGTGGTGCAATCTTGGCTCACTGCAACCTCCACCTCCCGGGTTCAAGCGATTCTCCTGCCTCAGCCTCCTGAGTAGATGGGATTACAGGTGCATGCTGCCATGCCCAGCTAATTTTTTCTATTTTAGTAGAGATGGGGTTTCACTGTGTTAGCCAGGATGATCTCGATCTCCTGACCTTGTGATCCGTCCGCCTTGGCCTCCCAAAGTGCTGGGATTACAGGTGTGAGCCACTGCGCCCTGCGAGGCAGTCCTATTATTTTTTTCCATTTTATAGAAAAGACGATTCAGGTGCAGAGAGTTAAGTAACCAGCTCAAGGTCACACAGCAAGTAATGGTAAATTTAAAAATCCAGGCAACCTGACAGCCCAGCCCACAGTCTTTATCACTACTCTATTATGCCTTACAATACAGATAATTTGCATAAACACAAATGAGTCATCAAATGATTTTTCCAAAACAATGGAGCAATCTTTCCTCAAAGGTCCTATCTACCTCCACCTTCAGAGCTGAGAAAAAATAGTGGCAATTCCTCAGTATCACTTTCCCATCTTTTGCCTCTGCACTTTCATCTGAGGGCCAGGCCCAGAGTACTCTGCCACATCATGCACTCCCTTCAACTGCTGTTCTCTTCCCTTGTTGAAATCCCACCGGTCTTTCCACAGAAGCCAGACTAAGCCTATCTTAGTTCAGAGTGATCTCTTCTATCTCTGAATTCATGTAACAATCACTATTGGTAGTCACACTCTTAAACAGTACCTTCCTAAATAGGTTTATAGGGAGTGTATATTTCCCCAAAGTAAACTGCCCAGTGCCTTGCATAGAATTGGTGTTCAAAAATATTACTGATTGGCCGCTTGATTGATCGAAAGGGTCTCCAGGTCATAGGGGACTGTGAGGTAAGCAGCAAAGCTGGTAGCAAACAGACATTTCAGTTCTTGATTTTATGTTTTTATGTAATTAAAAAAATCTATGGGTATTATGAGCATATCTGGAAAGTAGTTATTCGTTCAATAAACATTTAATATGCCAAGGCATTGTGCTAGGTATTAGAAGTAAAACATACTTTTTCTCCTGAGCTCTATACCCAAATTGCCAGCTGCATTCCAGATTCAAATCTAGGTTCAAGTCCAAGATAATCATCTTTATCCCACACACAGAAACACATCTTTCAAACTTGCTCCTCCTCAAAACCTCAACATTTCTTACAGGCTTCCCATGACCCATGGGATATACATCAATGATTTTTGCCATCCAAAAAAAAAACAAAAAAAAAAAAACTAGGTTATACATTCATTCTATGAATGAAATAAGGAACAGTACTAAGATAACCTGCTTCTCACTATTTGAACAGCCTACTAATACCATCAGGCCAACTTTCTCTGTTTACATGTAGCTCTTGTATTAGCTGTGGGACAGCTGCAGCCTTAATTTATTATGTGATAAAAGAGTTTACGACTACTTTCAGAACCTTTTTCTTTTTTTTTTTTTTTTGAGATGGAGTCTTGTTCTGTTGCCAGGCTAGAGTGCAGTGGTGCAACCTCGGCTCAGTGCAACCTCGGCTCAGTGCAACCTCCGTTTCCCGGGTTCAAGTGATTCTCTTGCCTCAGCCTCCTGAGTATCTGGGACTACAGACATGCGCCACCACACCCAGATAATTTTTGCACTTTTGGTAGAGACGGAGTTTCACCATGTTGGCCAGGATTGTCTTGATCTCTTGACCTCGTAATCTGCCCGCTTTGACCTCCCAAAGTGCTGAGATTACAGGCGTGAGCCACCATGCCAAGGCCCAGAACACTATTTTTTTATTGAGGCTTTTAAGTGGAACAAATAAAGCAAAAGAATTGTTATGCTTTTCCTAGCTTTAGAGATGTAAACGTTTGTGCAATGAAGAAATGTAATTAAATGAAACAAGTTAAATAAACTAACAATTTATATTAATGATCCGTAGTAGAAATGTTTAGTTTTCTGCTGCATTTGCAATCCAGAATTAATTAGCTTATAAATTAAAATACGTGGAAAATTGAGGATTCACTTGAATCACAATGCAAATTAGAACTAGATTTCTAGTTACAAGGAATTCCTTGTAACTTTTGTAAAAATTCCACAATTTTTTTGGTATAGATTTTATTAGGGATGAAATTTGATCCCCGGTTAGTATTCCACACAAAGTTTTAAAAAGGTATCTTGGCGTTTGCTTTCTTCTGCTCTAAGTAGGTTCCTTACATTTTTCTTGAATTAATTTGCAAAGTAAATGTTTATCTATTAGTGTTAAAAGAGAAAAATGATAAATAAAAAATAGTAGAGGTACATAATTTGAAAGAGCATTAAGACATGTCTCCCACACCATAACAGTGGTATAAAACATGAAGATGACGCCTGATAGGATCCACAATAAAGTAAGAAAATGTCTGTTCATGATTCTTTGATGAAGGATAGCACATACCAGCAGAATCCTGAAAAAGACAAACCTAAATTATTATTATTATTTTTATTTTATTTATTCATTTATTTTGAGACAGTGTCTTGCTTTGTCACCCAGGTTGGAATGCAGTGGCACCATCTCGGCTCACTGCACAACCTCTGCCACCTGGGTTCAAGCGATTCTCCTGCCTCAGCCTCCCGAGTAGCCGGGATTACAGGTGTGTGCCGCCACGCTCGGCTAATTTTTTGTATTTTTAGTAGAGACAGGGTTTCACCGTGCTAGCCCGGATTGTCTCAATCTCCTGACCTCCTGTTCCACCCACCTCGGCCTCCCAAAGTGCTGGGATCACAGGAGTGAGCCACCGCACCCGTCAACATTTAGGGCATTCTTATTTATCTGCCCTATAAATGATGGTGTGACAGACTAAGAGAAGCTGTGTTCTACTCCATCTGAGTCACAGATTTAGCTCTAAAATAAGCAGGCAATGTTATTAGATACAGATGACAGAAAGGAAGCCAGGGAAGAAAGTTCAAACTGTTCTCCAAACAAAAGCATACTCTATCAACTTTTAATTTTAACAAAACTCTAAGTAACATTGTCTTTTCTCCTAGGCATAACATTGTCCTAATTGTTAACTCCAGTTGTAACAACTGTATTAACAAAAAGTAATTAAATTCTTTGGTTGCAAAAGTTCTCTCACACTTACATAGGCTGAAACTTTAAAGACAGAAGAGGTAATTTGTATTTTCTTGGTTTGAGGATTCTTTCGAACACTAAAAAAGGAAGAAAAGGTGCTTTTAACATAAAATAGGCATTGGCATATACATTTAAGTAATGATCCCTTTTAGTATTTACATATTCTTATTCATATAGAACATGGAAATACATACTATCCAACTAAGTGGTTTGAAGAAATGGCATCTGAGGCTTCAACCAAGAATGGGCAAGGTCAACTGAATTGAAATAGCAGAAAATTGAATCTTACAGTTAGAAGGTTTAAAGTCAGTCTGAGACTCAGATGATGAAATTACCTTCACAGGCTACAGAGACAATTATTGGACAAATGAGGATTCGTCAAAATCAGACTGAAGTGTAGACAACCACATCGGGTAGATAAAAGCATGCTAGACTGAAGACTTAAACAGTGTAAATACAAATGCTAGTTCTGCCACTGACCTGTTCTTTCACTTTGAGTAAGATTAACCTTTCTGAACCTCAATTTTCTCATATGTAAATTGGGAATAATATGTTCCTTTTAGTATATGAAAATCAAATGAGATAATGTATACAAAAACTATTTGTTGGCCCGTCACAGTGGCTCAAGCCTGTAATCTCAGCACTTTGGGAGGCCTAGGCGGGCGGATCACCTGAGGTCGGGAGTTCGAGACCAGCCCGACCAACATGGTGAAACCCTGTCTCTACTAAAAATACAAAAACTTAGCCTGTAATCCCAGGTACTCGGGAGGCTGAAGCAGGAGAATTGCTTGAACCCGGGAGGCGGAGGTTGCGGTGAGCCAAGATTGCACCATTGCACTCCAGTGTGGGCAACAAGAGCGAAACTCCATCTCAAAACAAAAATAAAAACAAAAACAAAAACCCAAACAGCTATTTGTTAAATTATATATTGCTAAGTTATATCATATTAAAAATAATTTTTTCTCAGTAGCTTTCCTTCAGTTATTCTCCCCACAAAAGATTTCCTGTGGCAATATGTAGTGAGAAAGCAAACTAAGGATTGAGAAAATAAGCTACAGATATATATTTAAAATTTGTTACATATATAAATAAATATACACACACTTTCTAATGCTTTACAGTTTGTAAAACAATTTTTACACAATTTTAAACTTCTTATTATTTTTTATTTTTGTAGAGACAAAGTCTTGCTATATTGCCCAAGCTGGTCTTGAAACCCTGGCCTCAAGAGATCCTTCTGCGTTCGCCTCCCAAAGTGCTGGGATTACAGGTGACGGCCACTGCAACCAGACTCCAAAATACCTTTATATACATTACCTCATTTAAAGATCACACAATTCATTGAGGTAGGCATTATTTTGCCAATTTTATGGACAATATAACTAAAGAAGTTAAATGATATAACTAAGATAAACTAAATAAAAGTGGTATTTCTGGGAATAGAATACAGGTGACTCAGAGTCCAATCATCTTTCTGCTACACCTCAGCTGCTTATCCCAGACCTATACACTCTATAAATATTTAACACATATGTATCAAAGGTATTATTAATGTGTGACATGTATAGGTAAAATGTGAAGGAAGATACCCTCTTCTCTACTTTTTTAGGTGAAAGTACTGCTTCTCCCTCTACTACACATGTAAAGGTAATTGGGAGAGGGAGAGAAGAAGGGGGAGGAGGACGGAAAAGGAAGACTCAGTTTGAGCAGTGTGTGTATGTATGTTTGAGCTTGTGCACCTTTTGGGGATGACCAGCCACAGCCATTTCAGGGTTCAAGAATCTTAGGTGGTTTTCATCTCTACTAGGTATTTCATTTAGACTTCAACCCAGGATTAAATTGATTTCCAAATATTTCTATGACATAGGTCAAGTTCATTTTCTTTTGTTTTCTCTATTGCTTAACATACTGCTTAAAAGTTGAATAATACTTTTAAGTTTTTGTGCTTACCCAAGGGATGACTATAACAACTATATATAAAATACTTGCATACCCCTATATAATCACCTAGATCGATATAAAGAACATATCTATTTATATCTCATTATAAACATTTATCTGTGGGTGGTTATATGGTATAAACATACATATTCACCAAATTTTATGTATATTTATGATTTGTTCATTTTACTATACATAAATTATTTCCAGTTTGAAAATCTGAGGAAAGAAAAAACTTTGTAAAAGTGCTTATCAAATCAGTTTAGGGGAAAATTTAGTATTTGATACTAGAACAATTACTTAACACATATAAACATGTACCACAAGTATATCGGCCGGATGTGGTGGCTCACACCTGTAACCTCAGCACTTTGGGTGGCCAAGGTGGGCAGATCGCCTGAGGTTAGGAGTTCCAGACCAGCCTGGCCATCATGGTGAAACCTCATCTCCACTAAAAATACAAAAATTAGCTGGGCCGTGGTGGCATGTGCCTGTAGTCCCAGCTACTGGGGAAGCTGAGGCACAAGAATCTCTTAAACTCAGTAGGCGGAGGTTGCAGTGAGCCGAGACTGCACCACTGCATTCCAGCCTGGGCAATAGAGTGAGACTCCATCTCAAAAAAAACAAAAACAAAAACAAAAATATTGTTTTAGAAAGAAACTACCATTTGTACATTATTAGAAGTTAGTTACTAATAGAAAGAAATCATACTATTCTATTACCTCCGATCCTACATTAGTATTACTTTAAAATATCTCTAAAATAATTTGTCTAATTTTTTATAGGCCTAGCAAGAAAGTACAGTTATCATCTGTCCTATATCTCTTAAGAAAAAATGAAAAGGAAATATAAAGTGATATTGATTAGTGCTCTGTGGTGGTCTACTAATAATTGCATTATATCAGATCTTTATCCATCACTAACTCCATCCTCTGATAAGCATGGTTTTTAAGGATACTGGAACATAATTTCTATATAATATTTTTAAAAAGTGTAATTATATTAATGGTTTGGACATAATATAGTTGTTTCTTGTCAATGTCATTTGCGATTATTTCTGAGGATCAGTCCCATATTGACTCTAAACTCCAGGGTGTCCAGACTATTCTAAGTAACTGCACATTTTAAAAAACAAGGACCTGGCTGGGCACAGTGGTTCACACCTGTAATCCCAGCACTTTGGGAGGCTGAGGCAGGTGGATCACCTGAGTCCAGAAGTTCAAGACCAGCCTGGGTAATATGGTGAAACCCCATCTGTACAAAAAATATGAAAAACTTAGTCAGGTGTAGTGGTGCGTGCTTGTGATCCTAGCTATTGGGGAGGCTAAGGTAAGGTGGGAGGATTACCTGAGCCCAGGAGGCAGGGGTTTCAGTGAGTTGAGATTGTGCCACTGTACTCCAGCCTGGGCAACAGAGTGAGACCCTGTCTCAAAAAAACCCAAAAAAACCAAAACGATAAAAAATAAATAAAACAGGCCGGGCACGGTGGCTCATGCCTATAATCCCAGCACTTTGGGAGGTCAAGGCAGGCATATCACAAGGTCAGGAGATCGAGACCGTCCTGGCTAACACAGTGAAACCCTGTCTCTACTAAAAATACAAAAAATTAGCCAGGTGTGGTGGCGGGCGCCTGTAGTCCCAGCTACTTGGGAGGCTGAGGCAGGAGAATGGCATGAACCCAGGAGGCGGAGGTTGCACTGAGCCGAGATCGTGCCACTGCACTCCAACCTGGGTGACAAGCAAGACTCCATCTCAAAAAAATAAATAAAAAATAAATAAATAAAATAGAAAAAACAAGGACCTACTGCTTAACTAGTATCTGAAGGGCCTAATCTAAACTTCTCAGTTCAAATAATAAAATTTCACATCTGGGGTGGATACATGGCTTGGGGGAACTCTCCTGAAACTTTGACAAGAGCATGTGTCTAATGTCCAAAGCAGAAAAGACACAGGCACCATTATTAACTACGTACATTTCTGCATATACATTTTTGAAACGTAATAAAACAATTGATCATTTACTCTTTAACAAAATGGGTGGTTCTAAAGTATTGCTTATTTGGTTTAAAGAAATCTCAATCTTTTTAAGGTAAACATTTTTAAAAACATTAAAAAGGTATATTTTGGCCAGGTGCGGTGGCTCACGCCTGTGATCCCAGCACTTTGGGAGGCCGAGGCGGGAAGATCACCCGAGGTTGGGTGTTTGAGACCAGCCTGGCCAACAAGGTGAAACTCCATCTCTATGAAAAATAAATAAACTAGCCAGGCATGGTGGCTCAAGCCTGTAGTCCCAGCTACTTGGGAGACTGAGGCAGGAGAATCCCTTGAACCCAGGAGGTGGAGGTGGCAGTAAGCTGAGATCGTGCCACTGTACTCCAATCTGGCCTGGGTGACAGACTCTGTCTCAAAAAATAAATAAATAAAATTTAAAAAATAAAAGGTGTGTTTTATAGGACCTGTTATAATGGATGAGGACAAAAATATTTTAATAACATTTTTACCCTTTTGTTTGAGTTAGAGACTCCTAAAATCACACTCTGTAGTGTGCTCCCAACATGTACAAACATAGGGATGGACTGTGCTAGAATGGATTAGCAATAACGTTTATTTGCAACGGCAGGTCAGACACTGTAAAGCAGTCATACTTTTTCTTAGCATCTAAAAATGTAGAAGAGAATTGCAGATGAGAATCTGGGGAAGGGAATGTTGGGAAAAATAGCAGTTTCTTCAATGTGTAGGTTCTAAACTTATTTCTACTCCAAATATCTCCAACACAGTCTCCTCCTTCATAGCACACAGTAGTGAGGAATTCCACAAGTTCATGTGGCTGATGGGGTACAACACGTTGTGGTGGTAGTGGTAGTAGTATGTGTGTGCGTGCATGAGTGCGTGTGTGTGTGTGTGTGTGTAGGGTATACAGAATAGTATCTTCAGGGAGTGCTAGAAGCAGACTAGCAGGTTTACATGAACTTCAAATAATTAGGACAGTATGTTTGATGTATTAATAGGTATGTACATGCTTTTTCTGAAATTGTTTCTAACATTTCTTTGTCCAATAATCTGTATGTGTTGACAATAACTTGTTCATTAAAATCATAGGGAGATTATAGAAACATTTTTCTGTTTTTAAAACCATATAATAAATTAATTGAATAAATAACTAAATTATGCAGTTTGCTGTATAGCTATATGACACAAGGAATAGATATCAGAATTAAAGTGTTGAGTATAAGTAAATTAACAATTATGAGTCCAATGAGAAGCTAATTCTGGTTATCTCCTATGAAAGTAAAATTATATAACTAACTTTTAAGACCCTTTACTCTCTGTTGTTTTGCCTATTAAGATGATCCAATATCTTCATAACTGAAAAACCCTACCAAAGAACATCCACTTCAGTTAAAAGAAAGGTACAAACAAGAAATTTGTAAGGTTTTAATTCTCATTAGATCTTCAAAAAGAAAAATGCTACCAAAGTACCTCAAACTGTATAGCACTGGGATTAATTTGAAAAGGTAAATATTACACCTACGTGAAAATTCTTTCACTTCTTTGGAACAAAGGTAATAATTGTTTTTACTATTAGTTAAGCAAACTTAAACATCTGGAGGGATCTCTTGTGTTCCCTTCAGATTTAAAAGGAGGCTTGGTAAGAAAAAAAAGAAGGCTTGGAAGATGGCAGTTGGTAACAGGTCTGAATAAGGAAAAAAGCAGAAGAGGTAGAGGAAGAATGAGAGGACTGAGAACTAAATAAGAGAGAAAACCAGAAATCTTTCTATTCTGGACGAGAGGGGGAAGGTTATGAGAGGGAGGTGAGGGTAGTGCTTTTTACATGCTTTGGTTGTTAATATGACCACTGAATGATGTTGTGTAATTCCATCATGGTTAAACAAATAATTTATTCTATTAACTAGAGATTTACATATTGTGATCTAGCAATATTACCTCACTAGATCCTTATAGATAAGCTTTGCTGTTTCCAGATATGGGCTAATCACATCTTCATATTGACAAAGGGCTCCACCAAGGCAAAGATGTTTGAAAAGACAAAACAGGAACTCTTCTCTATCTGGTTGGCTGAATATTTCATATTTTTCTGAGTCTTCCACTAGCAAAACCTAAGATGATAAAATTCATCTTAATGTAACATAACTCAAGGTTTTAACTTTTATGTTTTCAAAGGTTTCATTTTATATACTTAAAAATAATCTTACACCTATTTTAAGAACCAATCTTGAGTCAACTGAAGAGAGTAACCTGCAATCTGCATTTATTTGCCTCTATTTTATCATTAGGAACTGACAATCAATGAAAAGAACAAATCAAAATTTAAAACACAGTAGCTAAGTCTTCCCTCCTTCCACTTTATGTCTTTATTTAGTTGATATTTTTAGTAATTGTTTTAGTGTTATGTCACCTCAAATCTTATTTGGAAATAAATAGGAGCATAAATAAATGAGAACACTTCTCCATCCCATAAGGCCTCCTGCCTTGGCTTCTACCCAGAGACTAAATGGTCATGTTCTAAGCTCTTTCCTCTTATGGAGTTTGGATGAGTATTGTTCTTAATCCCACAAGTACTCCTTTTTGAAACTTTCAGGTGCTGGAGCCTCATATCCAGCTCTCGCTTTCCTGCTCTCTAGTAAGATCACTTCACACATCACCTATTGACATTGACTCTTGCCCCTCTGAGGTCTTGCTACCTCATACAGAGAGCAGAAAAACTAGATATGATGTAGGGGATTTTCTTATGCCATTGGGAAATACAGACCATTGATTCATTTATTGATTGTAGTGGGCATAGAAAGGTGACCAATGTAAGAAATATATTTCTTCCATTGGATTGTTTATATCTTACCTGCTTTGTTTATTTTTTCTTTTTTTAGAGATGGAGTCTCACTATGTTGCCCAGGCTGGTGTCAAACTCCTGGACTCAAGTGATCTTCTTACTTCAGCCTCCCTATTTTAAAAAAAGAATGTGAAGGCTGGGCACAGTGGTTCATGCCTATAATCCCAGCACTTTGGGAGGCCATGGCAGGAGGATCGCTTGAGGCCAGGAGCTTGAGTCCAGCCTGAACAACATAGTGAGACCTCATTTCTAGTAACCCCCACCCTAAAATAAGCTGGATGTGGTGGTGAATGCCTATAGCCCTAGTGAATGAGGAGGTTGAGGTGGGAGGATTGCTTGAGCTCAGAAGATGACTGAAGCGGCAGTGAGCCATGACTGCACCACTGCACTCCAGCCTGGGTGACAGAGCAAAAAAAAAAAAAAAAAAAAAAAAAAAAAAAAAAATAGCATGTGAAATAGCTAAAAATAAAATATAGATATAATAAGACCCAAATAATAAAGGACAAAAAAACTATGGTCAAGAAATAAAGTGGAAAAAAAATAAATACATATAAACAACTTTAGATAGGAGGGATGTCAAGATGGTTGACTAGAGGCATCTGGCACTCACGTTATGAACAAAGTAGAACCAAAATAGCAAGTAGATAATCACACTTCAAAGACAGAGTCTAAGAGAGAACACTGGAATTCAACAGAGAGGTAACAGGAAACACACAGGCACAGAAGGAGCTGGGATTGGCTGGGAGTCTGGAGAGGCTTCCCAATGTAGAGAAATGGTAAGTGAAAGACCCCTAGCAGTCCACATTTCTACTGTGGACCTCTGCAATCCTTACCATGGGAGAGCTCCTCAACCCTCATGGGCCCTGAGACTAGTAATAGCGTGCTGCCTGGAGACCACACAATGGTACTGCTCCAGAGAGGAGCTCATGCTGGCTCCCACAACCCCTCCTCCACCTCCAAATCCTAAGGAGCTGCAGGATGGCACCATTTTGAGAGTCCAACTCCTACCAGACTGCATCCTTCCTTGGGGCCCAACAGTCCCTGCATTTCCACATCCCTAGATCCCCAATGACATCCCCAAATGTCCACCTGGATTCTGCATGGTGTCTTTTACCCCGGGGAATGAGTAATGCAGTACACTGACGAGGCTGTCCTTGAGACAAAGGGAGACAAAGTGTGTGCTCCCCAGAACCTGAAACCCACTTACCTGGGGCTGCTGTTACTGATAGCAACCTTGCCACCACCAGCAGCAGGTCTACCATGCATCTGCATGCTCCCTGAAGATGGGGTCTCCCACCCACAGCTGAGGGCCTGAAGCATATGCCACTGGCAGCAACCTTGTACTCCCCATTCCCTTGGTAGCAGGGCCGCTACATGCTTGCATGTGCCCTGAAGACTGGCTCTCCCTACTGTTGCTGCCACTACTGCCACGGCCACTATTACTGGGAGCTGAAATGTATGTTCTCCAGAACCCAAGAGCCACCTGCCAGTGGCTGCAGCCACTGACGGTAACCCCACCCCAAAGCCCTGCAGCAGGGCCACGGATGAGCTCTCTCCACTCATTGCCACTGCTGCTGCCATCTGAGCACTTTGCTAGGGGGCTTGAGGATCACCCTGCCCAACTCACAAGAGGCTGCATCTGTATGCACCACTGGGGGATCTGAGGACAGCCCCTCTGGCCTGGCACTGTCCCCCATCCAGTGCCCAAGCACACCCAGGACTCTGGGGTTTGCCCTGTCCCATCCACCACTGCTGACATTTGTGTACTCCTCTCGGGGACCTGAGCACAGGCCCATTCAACTGGCCACCACCATAGCATACTTGCTCCCTGGGGGCCTGGGGACTGGCCTGCCTAGCATGTCACAGCCACTGCTAATATAAGTGTGTACTGCTTGGGAATCCAAAGGTTGTCCCACCCCTGCTACAGCCATCATCCATTTAATGCACACTGCCTGGGGACCCAAACACACATCCACATACCCAGCCCACCACTAACACTGCTGGCACATGAGCAAGCTGCCTGGAGGCCCAAGAGTCAGCCTGCTTGGACCTGCTAACACCACTGCCTGCCTACACTGCTCAGGGGCCCAAGGACAGGTGTGCTTTGGCCAGCTGCTGCCACTACTGGGACCCAAGAACTGGCCTACCTGTCCCCAGCAAAACTTCACCCCAGCCTCTACTAACAATTGCAACCTAAGCCACTGAGGAAACCACAGACACCAGTGATGCTGAGTACACCTGAATAAATCATATGGAGACTACACTACTGCTTGCACCCAGAATTAGAACCAAAGTGCTCTACCCAATCAACACCATAAGTACATTTTCAGGAAAAAGTTTTCACCTAAAAAGCCAATCCAATAAATTAAAAGAAGTGACTGTTAAACTAGATGCACAGATATTAATATAAGGACACAAGAAATATGAAAAAGCAAGAAAGATGACACCTCCAAAGGAGCACAATAATTCGCCAGCAACAGATTTAATCAAAAATAAATTTATGAGCTATAAGAAAAAAATTCAAAATAATGACTTGTCCGGGCACGGTATCTCACACCTGCAATCCCAAAACTTTAGGAGGCTGAGGTGGGTGGATCACTTGAGCCCAAGAGTTTAAGACCAGCCTGGGCAACATGGTGAAACTCTGTCTCTAGTCCTGAAAAAAAAATTATCTCAAAAAATGAATGATATTAAAGAAGCTCAGTGAGATACAAGAAAGCACAGATAAAGGATACCAAGAAATCAGAAAAACAATTCAGGATATGAATGAGAAATTCACCAAAAAGATAGATATCATTAAAAAGCACCAAACAGAAATCCTAGAACTGAATAATTCAATGAGTGAAATAAAAGATTCAATTGAGAATTTCAACAATAGACTACATAAAGCCAAAGAAATTGTTTCAGAACTTGAAGACGGGTCTTTTGAAGTAACCCAGTCAGACAAAAAAAAAGAGAAAAAGAACGAACAAAGCCTATGTAACATATAGGATACCATAAAGCAAACACGGTTTTGAATTATGGGTGTTCCAGAAGGTGAAGAGAAGCCCAAAGGCATTTAAAAAAAATCTATTTAACAAAATAATAGCTGAAAACTTTTCAATTCTAACAAGAGATTTAGATGACCAGATACAGGAACCTTAAAGATCCCCAAATAAGTACAACCCAAAAATGTCTTCTTGAAGGCACATTATCATCAGACCATCAAAAGTTAAAGAAAAGGAATTCTAAAAACAGCAAGAGAAAAGTGTCCAGTCACATATAAGGAAACCCTCAATAGACTCACAATGGATTTCTCAGAAGAAACCTTACAGGCCAGTAGAGGATGAGATGATTCAAAGTGCTGAGAGAGAAAACAAAGAAAAAAAAAATGGCAAAAATACTATACCCAGCAAAATTATCCTTCATAAATGAAAGAGAAAGTATTTCCTAGACAAGTAAAAATGGAGGGAATTTATCATCACTAGGCCTGCCCTGTAAGAAATGGTTAAGGGAGACCTATAACTGAAAGCAAAATTTGAAAACGCAGAAAAGATTCAAATATTACCACTGCAGAAAACCACCAAACCACAAAGATAAACAAAAAGAGAAAAAGGAACAAAAGATATACAAAATAACCAAAAAAATTAACAAAATGACAGAAGTATGTCCTCACATATCAATAATAACCTTGAATATAAACAGACTAAATTTTTCACTTAAAATGTGTAAACTGGCTGAGTGGATCTAAAAAACAAAAAGCATGATCCAACTATGTTGTCCATAGCAAACTCACTTGACCTGTAAATAAAACAGTAAAAAGGGACAAAGAAAGTCATTATATAATGCTAATGGGGTCAATTCAGTCAGAGGATATACTATTCTTAATATATATGCATCCAACACCAGCAGACATAAATATATAAAGCAAATATTATTAGAGCTAACAGAAGAGATAGACTCTAATACAGTAATAGTTGGGAAATTCAACACCTCACTCTCCACATTAGACAGATCATCTAGACAGAAAATTCATAAAGAAACACTGGATTTAAGCTGTGCTTTAGACCAAATAGACATCTACAGAACATTTTATCCAACAGCTGCAGAATATCTATTCTCATCAGCACATGGAACATTCTTCAGGATAGACCATATGTTGAGTAACAAAACAAGTCTCAACACACTTAAAAAATTGAAAACATACCAAGTATCTTCTCATACCACAGTGGAATAAAATGAGAAATCAATAACAAAAGGAATTTTAGAAGCTATACAAATACATGAGAACCAACAACACACTCCTGAATGACCAATGAGTCAATGAACAAATTCAGAAGAAAAATTTAAACTTTCTTGAACAAATAAAAATAGAAATATAATATACCCATGCCTATGGAATATAGCAAAAGCGTGCTAAAAGAGAATTTTACAGCAATAAATGCCTACATAATGAAAGTACAAAGACTTCAAATAATCTAATGATGCACCTCAAGAAACTAAAAAAGCAAGAACAAACCTAAAGTTAGTATAAGGAAATAATAAATACCAGAGCACAAATAAACAAAATAGAGAAAAAAATAAACAAACAAAGAAACAGAAAGGAATTCTAGATGGAGAAAGGCTATCAAAATTGTACCTTATGCTTAACACTACCATACAGGGGAAAAAAGAAAATACAATGAATTATACAACAATCAGTGTCTAGTAGAAAGTGCACTTAATTATGAAAATTGATTAAGCTCATTTACAATCTCTACAGAAAACTTACCACAGGTCATTGCATATAATAAGTATTTAAAAAACTCAACTCTATGGTGTTGTCCATACACAGTTTATTTATAATGTCTTGATGAAAACCAAGGTTGGGTATGTCTAGGAAAATATAGGTAAGGGAAAGCAGTCCATACTTAATTGCTCTCTGGGTGTGCCACAGGTAACACTTACACATCTCCACTTCCTTCCTTCCTCTCTCCTTCCCTCCCTCCCTCTGTAAGAAAATAATGTGTTATTGCGGCCCATGTTTGCAACTATCTGAAGATCTGACTTAAGAGAAAGGTGAATAAAGTACTTAGGAATGAATAGTTAACACAATTCTTACATGAATACTCTCATATATTGAACTGATTAGGCTGTGCAATTATTGGGGGGTGGAGGAGACAGGGTCCCACTCTGTCACTCAGGCTGGAATGCAATGGTGCCATCTTGGCTCACTGCAGCCCAACTTCCTGAGTTCAAGCGATTCTCTTGCCTCAGCCTCCCTAGTAGTTGGGATTACAGGCACGTGCCACCTTGCCTGGCTAATTTTTGTATTTTTAATAGAGATGGGTTTTCACCATGTTGGCCAGGCTAGTCTCATACTCCTGGTCTCAGTTGATCCACCCGCCTTTGCCTCCCAAAGTGCTGGGATTACAAGCATGAGCCACCATGCCCGACTCGGCTGTGTAATTTAAAAAAATATAATAATTAAAAAAAATTTTTGGAATGAATGTGAAAACATAATATTCTATGACTTTTCTCCATCTCCATTCACATACAGATCTCTTCAGCAATGTAGCTCTTAGACAGTAGGTCAAACTTCTGAGCCACAGTCAGGAAAGTGGTTGTTATTAGCACTTACATTACAGTGAGCCAATAGAATCTGTAGTGCTGCACAATGGGGGACGCTTTTTAGTTCAGGCTGAAGCTGGATGTTAGTGTTTTTTTTTATTAGCCATAAAGCAACCAAGTTAAAAACCTTTCCTCCCTGTTGCCACAGAGTAGCAATGAACCCAAGAGCAAGCCATACAGGCAACTAGTAGAAAAACACTGAGCTCCAGCATTTCATGAATAGAGGTGCTATTCATGGCAATAAATAAGATAGACAGCAAGCAGTTTTGCAGAGTATTCTGTTGGAAAACTAATCCTTCTTTTTAAAAAAATGTCCACTGATGATACTCTTTCTTAGAAGTGACAGTGAATTATCTAACATTAGAGGTAAGGGTCTTTAGACCCTTATGCCAGAGAAGAAGTGTGAGAGACAAGAGTTGACAGTAGTATCCAAAAGGAGGGAAACCCAGACCAAACATTTCCTAAATAGTAATTTCCAATCCTTGGTAAGAAGAAGTAGAAATTAATATCAGACCCCTATTGTATAGTATTTTTGTTTTGTTTTGTTTAATTTTTTTCTTTTGAGACGAAGTCTTGCTCTTTCACCTAGGCTGGAGTGCAGTGGCGTGATCTCGGCTCACCGCAACCTCTGCTTCCTGGATTTAGCGAATTCTTGTGCCTCAGCCTCTCGAGTAGCTGGGATTATGGGTGCCCACCACCACACCTGGCTAATTGCTGTATTTTTAGTAGAGACAGGGTTTCGCCATATTGGCTAGACTGGTCTTGAACTCCTGACCTCAGGTGATCTACCCACCTTGGCTTCCCAAAGTGCTGGGATTACAGGCGTGAGCCACCACGCCCAGCCATGTATATTATTTATATTATCTCATGTTAGATATACTTCATTTACCTAAGAGCAAACTATATGTAGTCTCATTCAGTTGTGTGTGTTTGGGTATTCTCAGCAAGTTAATTTTATTTTCTTCTTTAACTAAGTTAATGAGTTCTTTTAGGTATTGCCTTAGGTATTGCCTGGTTGGATGTCTCCCTTTCCCCTACAGACAAGATTCCTGTGTCTGGAATGATGGATTAGTAGCTTCCCTAGTTCATTGCTATCTGGATTTGCAATACATCTGACTTGTATGTCTTCCTTCTCTCTTAATTGAGGACAATAATAACAGTAGTAATTAATAGAAGTTGTTAATATTATGGAAAACTTACTAAGCGCCAGCCATTATGCTAAGCAGAGTAAGTACATTATCTCACATAAATCTCACATTACGCCTACTTTATAGATGAAGAAACTGAGGCTTAGAGAGGTTAAGCATCAGTTATTAAGTGACAAAGGCAGGATTTGAACATATGGCTATTTGACATGAAAACCCTCATTTTTAACTATTTTAATACTCTCAATAATTGTAACAATGATAATATCAATAATACATTTCTTTTTTCTGTTTTTCAGAGACAAGGTCTCACTCTGTTGCCCAAACTGGGGTGCAGCGGCACAATCATAGCTCACAGCAGTCTCAAACTCCTGGGCTCAAGCAATCCTCCCACCTCAGCTTCCCAAGTAGCTGGAACTACAGGTGCACTCCACTGCACCTGGCTTATTTCTTCGTATTTTTGTAGAGATGGGAGTCTTGCTCTGTTGCCCAAGCTGACATTCCATTTTAACAGCATTCAATATTTCTAAAAGGTACATTTAAATGCTTCCTCAATTAATTTTCTCAATGATTTTAGGAAGAAGGTAGAATGGGCACTTTCATCTTTATGTTGTATAGATAAGATCTTGAGGCTCAAAAGATGGAGAAATTTGCCTAAGATTATTATCTTCTAAATAATAAATCAAGAATCAGGTAAGTAATCTATATATTTTCATTCCAAGTTCAGTATACCTTTCACTAAAACAAAATTGAATTTAGTTAATCCAATGGCTTTGTTGATATTAGCAATGAGATAAAAAAGATTCTTTTACTCCTGGGATGTTTTTTTTAATTTATCTAAGTTTATTTTTCAGACAAGGTCTTGCTCTGTCGCCCAGGTTGGAGTGCAGTGGCATGATCACAGCTCATTGCAGCCTTGATCTTCAAGGCTCAAGCAATCTTCTCACTTCAGCCTTCTAAGCAGCTGGGACCTCAGCCTTCTGAGCAGCTGGGAATACAGATGTGAGCCACCAGTCTCAGCTAATTTTTGTAGTTTTTGTGGAGAGGGTTTTGTCATGTTGCCCAGGCTGGTCTTGAACTCCTGGGCTCAAACCATCCACCCACCTCAGCCTCCCAAAGTGCTGGAATTACAAGCGTGAGCTACTATGCCCAACTTCAGGATGTTTTTTGGGATGTTTTTAATATTAATTTGATAAGCTAAAAGGCCCACATTGAACAAAAATGACCTTACTAAATAGGCCAGGATTTCCCTACTTCAGCACTATAGACATTTTGAGCCAGAAAACTTTGTTGTGACTGTCCTGTGAGTTATATAATGTTTAGCAGCATCTCTACGTATCAGATGTTAATAGCACCTATTTGAGAATTACTGAAATACACAAATAATTAAGTTGACTGTTAAAGTGCCATCTAAGTAGAAATCTACCAATGTTAGGATTATTACTGATCATTATTTATAAATAAGAGGTATTTTATGAGAAGGTATTTTATGCTTTAAGCAGGCAGAGTTTTTGACATTTTTGCATTTCCTGAAATAAAATTCCACTGTGAAATTTTAAAATTCTGTACTTACTCTTCGTAACTCATCAGAAATGAGAAATGGATCACAAAAAGAATCTAAACATTTAACAATATGTCCACTGTCTCGTACAATATCTTCATCATATAACCGATGAAAAAATGACATTGAAAGCTGTGTGCAAGGAACATTTGTAGCTTCAATTTTTTTCACTTCAGTTCCTGAAAAAAGATATTTTATAAAGAATGGAGATAGAAAAATTAATTCAGCATTCTCAACTATTTCCAAAATAAATTGCTATGCAGAAATTCTAAGAAGTTAACAAATATGACATTTTTGGTATATTTAAAATATTTATTAGTTTATGAATTTTATTAAATTCTTATTTTGTAGCTTCTTCATTTGTGTTAATCATTAAGAGTTTATAACAAGGCCAGGCATGGTGGCTCATGCCTGTAATGCCAGCACTTTTGGAGGCAAAGGAGGGCGGATCACTTGAGGTCAGGAGTTCGAGACTAGCCTGGTTAACATGGTGAAACCCCGTCTCTACTAAAACTACAAAAATTAGCTGGGCGTGGTAGCACATGCCTGTAATCCCAGCTACTAGGGAGGCTGAGGCAGGAGAACTGCTTGAACGTGAGGGGCAGAGGTTGCAGTGAGCCAAGATTGTGACACTGTACTCCAGCCTAGGCAACAGAGTGAGACTGTGTCTCAAAAAAAAAAAAAAAAAGTTTATAAGAAAAGTCTCACCATTTCAGGACTAGATGAATATGAATTAGAGGATACTTAAAAATGAAATACATTTTTTTAAAATGTAGTAGAGGATTCTTAATGCATATATTATCAGAATTGCCTATAAAAGCATAGGAATTGCTTCATATGATTTTTGATTCCTATTACGCTTAATGCTTTATAACTCACATTTTTTTTTTTTTTTTGAGATGGAGTTTCGCTCGTTTCCCAGGCTGGAGTGCAATGGTGCAATCTCAGCTCACCGCAACCTCTGCCTCCCTGGTTCAAGCAATTCTCCTGCCTCAGCCTCCTGAGTATCTGGGATTACAGGCATGTGCCACCATGCCTGACTAATTTTGTATTTTTTAGTAGAGACGGGGTTTCTCCATGTTGGTCAGGCTGGTCTTGAACTCCTGACCTCAGGTGATCTGCCCACCTCGGCCTCCCAAAGTGCTGGGATTATAGGCAGAAGCAATTGCACCTGGCCACAAAAATTTTAATTGAGCATTTGTAAAGTCCTTGAGTGTATCTTGAAAACATTTTCTCTTCATTTAAAAATTTCTTAGCTGGTGTGGTAGGTCACACCTGTAATTTCAGCACTATGGACGGCCGAGGCAGGTGGATCACTCAAGGTCAGGAGTTCGAGATCAGCCAGGTCAGGAGTTCGAGACCAGCCTAGCTAACACGGTGAAACACCATCTCTACTAAAAATACAAAAGTTAGCTGCTTGTAGTGGCGGGCTCCTGTAATCCCAGCCACCTGGGAGGCTGAGACAGGAGAATCAGTTGAACCTGGGAAGCGGAGTTTGCAGTGAGCCGAGATGGTACCACTGCATTCCAGTCTGGGTGACCAAATGAGACTCCATCTCAAACAAACAAACAAACAAAAAATTTCTCCTTTGTGATTTCATTTGTAGTATTTACTACAAAAAAAGGTTTTCTAAGTGAAGGTAAATTTCAAATCAGGCCCTAATCAAATTATCACAAATTCAGAATTACAGAAAATTGAAATAACAGCATTTTGTCTATTTTTCTCTTGTAGACTTAGTTTTGCCCCTATCCTCCATCCCCTATCCCACACTTATTTCCTGAATTTATCATTCAGGAATGGATTTTCTGCTACTAGAGATCCCATTAAATTACAGAAAGTCACAAAGATTAAAATGAATATTTTTATTATTACCTCCATCGATCACTGAATCAGTCTCTCTCAATGTACACACATATACACACACACTCATTCTGATAGAAGGGGGTGGTGTTCTTTTGTTCAAAGTTCTAAGATTGTAGACCTAGGTGTGGTGGCCCTCGGTGTATCCCTACCCTGGATACATTTGCTGGATCTCTGACCTGAGAAGCAGCTTGTGCTTAAGAAGAGTAAGTAATGCTGGTGAATGTTTACGTTAGCTATTTTTGCTGTCCACTTGAGAGTCATGCTAGGACCTGTTATTCTATGTCCTGGGCTGGGCTCATGTGGAGGCATGAAGGATGCCTGGAGCCAGGAACTGTGTCTGCCTCAGTAATTGCAAAAGCTATGCTGCTAAGAAGCTTCCTTTGTTTAGAGGTAAGATCCTCTGAGGGATTAGATAAAGAAAAAAGGAGACCATAGGAAATGATAAGAGGAGTTCTAGGCAATGTCGAAAGACCAAAAAAACGAGAGCAGTGGAGAGTCTGCCACTTTCTGAAGACTGGTCAGTGGACACAGGAGGAGGGACTGACATTGGGCATGCCATTTTAATTAGTCTACCCTAGCTCTGATGTGGGGAGTAGAAGGAGGGTTTGGATGGTGAAAAAATGTGATTAAATTCAAACCACTTAATAAGAGACATGAAAATAGCATTTGCTATGGACTGAATTCTGTCCTTTCAAAATTCATATATTGAGACATAAAAATAGCATTTTCTATGGACTGAACTGTATGGCCAAATATTCATATATTGAAACTCTAACCCTCAACGTGATGGTAGTCAGAGATGGGGCCTTTGGGAAATAATTGGGTTTCAATGAGGTAGAGGGAGGGATGGTCATGGGACTTCAAAATATGAATTAAGGAGGACATAGTTCAGACACTGAGTCTATAACATGTAACCACTAGGACCCCAAATTCATGTTCTTCTCACATGCAAAATACATTCATTCCATTCCAACAGCCCCACAAACTTCTTTTGTTTTCTTAGACAAGGTCTCACTCTGTCACCCAGGCTGGAGTGTGGTGATGTGATCATGGCTCATTGTGGCCTCAACTTCCTGAGCTCAAGAGATTCTTTTGCCTCAGCCTTCTGAATAGCTGGGACTACAGGTGTGTGCCACCACGGCCAGATAATTTTTTTGTAGAGATAGGGTCTTGCTGCATTGCCCAGGCTAGTCTCAAATGCCTGGGCTCAAGTGATCCTCCCACCTTGGCCTCTCAAAGTGTTGGGATTACAGGCATGAGCCACTTGTCCTGCTCCCAAAATTTTCACTCATTCCAGTATCAACTTTAAAGTCCAAAGTCTCTTCTAAATATCATAAAAATTGAATAAGGGTAGACTTAGGTATGATTCATCCTAAGGCAAAATTCTCCTCCAGCTGTAAACCTGTGAAGAAGGACAAGGTATGTGTTTCCAAAATACATAGGTGGGACAGACATAGGCTAGTCATTTACATTCCAAAAGGGAGAAACAGGAAATAAGAAATGGGTGACAGGTGTCAAGCAAGCCCTTAACTTAGAAAGGCAAATTCCTTTAGATCTTAAATGCTCAGGGATAATCTTCTTTGGTTTGATACTCTGCCTCTGGACCCACTGGGGTGGCAGTCTTGCTTTTACCCTGGTGGCGGTAGAGCCCTGAAGGCTCTGGGTGGTCCAACCTCCAAGGTTCCACAGGGCCAACTTAGCCCGTATGCTCTGCAGAGTGGCCCTGCCTCCAAGGCTTTGGTTGGAGGCCATCTGCCCTGTTTAATGGAGGCAGTGGCCCTGATGGCCCTGAAGCTCTCTGAATTGCTTCGGGGTCTTTCTAATCTTTTCTGAAGAGTAGCGCATGTTCACAGCCCAATAGCTCTATGGTCCAGTCTTGTAGGATCTAAGAAGTCCAACAGCCTTCCTTCATCTCATCTCATTGTTCAAACTAGCAGAGTCTTTGCTGCTGATATAATTCCATCTCTATTCCTGACTCTGTTGAAATGGCTGATTAAGTCCATGAGTCATACCCATGATCTCTTTATCAAATGGCTATTCAGTGTTCTGAACAGTGTTCTCTTCAGAACAAACTTCCTCATTTTTTACAATAAGGATAGATTGAAAACTTTCCAAATCTTCAAATGTTGGTTCATTTCTGGTAAACAATTCCTTCTGCAATTCATCTCTCTTCTTTCATACTTTACTATAAGCAAGACATTGCTTTAAGACTTTACTTAGAAATCTCCTCAGCTAAATCTCCAGTTTCATCACTTATAAGTTCTGCCTTCCATACAACAATAGAAAACAGTTCATCCAAGTTATTTGCCACTTTATAACAAAGATCACCTTTATCACAGTTTCCAATAACATATCCCTTATTTCCTTGGGAGCTATCACCAGAATTGCCCATAATGTCCGTATACATGCACCTCAAGCTTCCATCCATTATTCAGTTCCAAAGCCACTTCCACATTCTTAGGTATTTGCTACAGCAGCACCTCACTTCTCAGTACCAAGATCCGTCTTAGTCAGCTTGGGTTGCTATAACAAAATGCCATAGTCTGGGTGGCTTAAACAATAGATGTGTGTTTTCCAAAGTTCTGTAGGCTAGAAAGTCCAAGGTCAAGGTCCAGATGATTCAGTTGCTGGTGAAGGCACTCTTCTTGGCTTGCAGAAAACTGCCGTCTTTCTGTGTACTTAGATGGCTCTAGTGTTTTCACTTCTTATTATAAAGGCACTAATCCCATCACGAGGGCTCCACCCTTGTGCCCTCATCTAAACCTAATTTATTTTCCAAAGGCCCCATCTCCAAAAACCATCACATTGAAGGGTTAGGGATTAAACATGTGAATTTGGTGGTGGGGACACAACTCACTCCAAAGCAAATGCTATTTTTTTATGTAGGAATTTCATTAAATTATGTCCCCAGCATTTATAAGATATGTAATGCATCACAGTGATCACATACAGAAAGAATACAGTTTTTCCCCTAATACTAGCATTATAAAACACTGGGTGCCTCCTTATCATTTGGTGTCTTAAGTTAGTACTTTTCTGGCAACCCCATCAATGTGGAAGTGACAGAGGCAGGAGAGTGAAGTGGTCAACGTCTTGAATTCTGGAGCCTCGATCTGAATCTCAAATCTGCTCACTCAGCCATGTAAAACTGCAGACATTACTTAGCTTATGCCTCTGACTATTCATTTGTAAAATAGTAATATATAATACTACCTTTCGTGCATTGTTTCCATGAATGAAAGGAGGTGATGTGCATGATGCCCTTAGCTGAGCACATAGGAAGTATCCATTATATGTTATTTAAAAAAGACAAAGTGTATCTAAACATAAGAGCTATGGCGGCTGGCTGAGAGGATAAAACAGCACCGAAAACTGGTAATCTCCAGGGAATGCAGCACAGTGAACGAGGTTCCATCATCACTTTCTTTAGAACTGGTTCACTTGCCAAAAGAATGTCTCTTCACCTATTTTAAAAAGCGGCTTCTTTTGCTTTAAAAGAGCCCCAGAGGAAAATAAGAGGGGGGTATATCAGAAAAAGAAATATAGCAGAAAAAGAAAAAAGAGATAAAAATGAGTTAATGGAAGAGTACTAACAATCCACTAGAACTACTTCTGAAATAGAGTGCTATCATTCTTCTGTCCTATTTTTCAAAGTATTTATAATTCATCAAGTCAGGCACATGTGGTATTTGATAACCTCTTTTTGCAATGATTTTTTCAAAAATTAGTAAAAAGTTAATGCTATTTTGTGTATGTACTAACATGGGAGAGGGTTGAGCACTTATTTCAGTGAACCTTATTGTTTCAAATAGATTGACTGAAGTTACTGTAAACATGCTTTATAAACACTGTGATACATGGCTCTGATTATTTCCTTCTGAAAATTTTAAGTTGGGTAAATGTATTCTCTCAGATACTCAGTTTAATTTTGTAAGTAGTCTGTACCAGCTTTTTGCTCTATAAATTTTGCAGTAGTCTTTAGCCAAAAGCAATAAAATCTGACCTACTAAGTCTGACATCATGAACTGTTTGTATCTTGTTCTTGACTAATACTTTGTTACTTTTGTGTAAGGCTACTAGGATTCCATGAGAATATAATGCAGTAATTTACCAAAATACATTTCCAAACAAACAAACAAAAAAATCTAATTTAAAATGCATTTTATTGAGTATAAATCCATATCACCAATCAGATTCTCCTTCTAAACGGAATGTTGCTTTTATTCATTCTAAGATACCTCAACCTAAAATTTAAAATATAGTTTTCATATTTTTGTTTCCAAAATAGTCTTATATTAACTCTCTGCTTTCTTCCTTGACCCATGAGTTATTGAAGGGATTTAAGTGACTGTTATTAAGTGTTTAAGTGTTTGGGTAATTTTCTTAAAAAAAATTTCTGGCTCTTTCAATGTATTATGAAATAATACATTATGAAAATATAATCTAGCTGGGCACGGTGGCTCACACCCATAATCCCAGCACTTTGGGAGGCTAAGGTGGGTGGATCACTTGAGGTCAGGAGTTCGAGGCCAGCCTGGCCAACATGGCGAAACCCTATCACTACTAAAAAAAAAAACAAAAAACAAAAAACAAAACTTAGGCTGAGCACGATGGTTCATGACTGTAATCTCAGCACTTTGGGAGGCCAAGGCTGGCAGATTTACTTGTGGTCAGGAGTTCAAGACCAGCCTGGCCAACATGGTGAAACCCTGTCTCTACTAAAAACACAAAAATTAGCTGGGTGTGGTGGCACACTCCTGTAATCCCAGTTACTTGGGAGACTGAGGCAGGAGAATCACTTGAACCTGGGAGACGAAGGTTGCAGTGAGCTGAGATCACGCCACTGCATTCCAGCCTAGGTGACAGTGAGACTCTGTCTCAAAAAATAAACAAGCAAAAAAACAAAAATTAGCCGGGAATTAGCCAGGTGTGGTGGCTCACGCCTATAATCCCAGCTACTGAGGAGGCCGAGGCATGAGAATTGC
>NW_012102776.1:1257875-1259997 GCF_000951045.1 Mandrillus leucophaeus | reverse complement strand
TTGTATTTTAAGTAGATAAGGGGTTTCACCATGTTGGCCAGGCTGGTCTCGAACTCCTGTACTCAAGTGATCCGCCCGCCTCAGCCTCCCAAAGTGCTGCAATTACAGATGTGAGCCACCACGCCTGGCTCTTGGCTACACTTCTATGGTTACACCTTTGACACATTAGTACACACACACATACACACACACATTTTAACATATCAAGTTCCTTTAGTACAGGTTTTCTTATTTACCTTAATGTTCCCTATATCTAGCAGAGTACATGGAAAATACACAATAAATACTTTTATATGAATAAAAAGAGATAAAAATTGCTCTTATGTGTTAAGCCAGGATAGTAGCAGTAGACTCCCAGGAAAGAGATGCAGGGCAGGCCTGGCACAGCTGATCATACTTGATCGTGATATATCAAACAGATGAGGCATTCACAATTTATATTTTAATAATGAAAATTTCTGAGGCAAAATTTTGTTATAATAGTAAAATAGTATTTGAAAAGATGAAAATTTTATTTACCTAATGTAATCCATTCTCCAGAAGAATCTGAAAGTAACTTCAAATTGGGAATAACATTTGGGTCTTTGAAAAAAGCCTAAAATACAAATTTGAGGGGAACAAGTTAGATATTTTATTATAAACGATAGTAAAAATTAACATAAAATAACTATAATCTTGTTTAATTCAAATGGAAAGGACAATTTTAAATTGGTAAAATGTCTTGAGTAATAGTTTATAAATAAATGAAGTTTTATTACATACAAGTTGGAACAGTATGAACATTGTGTGTCCAAGTACAGATGTCTTTGGAACTTAATTTAGGTAATAATGATATACAATAAACATTAGGAGGTTATATAATATTTGAAAACTTTGTTTTCCTTCAATCTTGCTTACTGAATTGCCTTAGTAACAACTCATATACTAGATCTAAATCCAAAAGTAACTGTCAATTTAATTATTTCCAAGAGGCATTTAAAAAAGTGAAAAATCTAACTTCCTAAAAATGAAACGTTTTCTATATGACAAAAGACAACAAAGCAGGAAAGAGTTTTAGTTCCAGATCCTTTTGTAGTTTATGAGTATGATGGCTAGGTGTTCGCAGGTATGTGTGAGATGTGCCACCCTCGAACCTTGTTATGATGTCAGCATATTGTTAGTCTGACATGAAAAAATAAAAAAATATATAAAATAAAAAAGAGCTTTAGTTCTAAGCACCAGCAGCTGATTGAAGCTGAAACGGCAGAAGAAAATTTATTGGAAGCATCTCAGGGAGTCCACAAAATGTTCCGGAGGTGGAGGGCATCAGGTTGATGGCTGGACCCAGGAACGATGCAAAATCATACGCAGAACCGCCCTCATGAGGAAACTGTCACCCCTGCTGCAGCCCCATCAAGCACTACAGTTGATCTTAGCCAAATGGCCAAGAAGTGATAGCCCCATCAAGCACTAGAGGAAGCCACCACCACCCCTTTCTCCTACTCAAGTACTAACCAGGCCCAACCCTACTTAGCTTTCAATATCAGGTACACTCAGGGTGGTATGGCCATGAACATCAAGTACTACCCAGGCCCAATCCTGCTTAGCTTCCAACATTCAGGGTGGTATGGTCATAGACATCACTATCACTGCCTTCTAACCTAGGCCATTGCTGTGCCAGGTCTGTCTGACCTGAAAGTGGTCTCTGCCACTGCCTTTGCCAATGAAATGAATTCTGTGTGTGCCTCCTTCCTTAAGTTGCTCGCTTCAAAATTCCAGTCTTGCACTGATGAGTCTGTTTGTAAACCTAGGTCCCACACTTATGATCTGGATGCAAGGGAGTTCCTTGCATTTTGGGAGGTTTCACTTGCATTTCCCAAAGTTACCCCCAAATTGCATGGTTGTTCACAAGGTGTTGGACACCCAGAAAACATAATGTCTGTGAAGAGCAATAAGTAAAAGAAAAATAATAGACTGAGAGAAAATATTTGCAGCACATATGTTAAAACGGAGAAACTGACATCCTAGTGGTTAAAAAAAAAACCCTAAATGTAAGAAAAACTGACAAACCTAAATTTTCTTCTGCCTTTTCAGCTTGAGTCAGCTGCTGGTGCTTGGAACTAAAGATTTTTTTTTTTTTTTT
>NW_012102776.1:1254283-1255290 GCF_000951045.1 Mandrillus leucophaeus | reverse complement strand
CAGGCTGGAGTGCAATGGTACGATCTCAGCTCACTGCAGCCTCCACCTCCTGGGTTCAATAGATTCTCCTGCCTCAGCCTCCTAAGTAGCTAGGACTACAGAAGTGCACCAACATGCCCAGCAAATTTTTGTATTTTTAGTAGAGACGGCATTTTGCCATGTTGGCCAGGCCGGTCTCAAACTCCTGACCTCAGGCGATCCAGCCATCTCAGGCTTCCAAAGTGCTGGGATTACAGGCGTGCGCCACCAAGCCTGGCCTTACTTCTCTTACCTACTTCTCATTCCTCTCTATCTGGCTCCTGCTCCTATCACTTAATGAATAGTACTCTTGACTTCCTAATACTAAAATCCAATGGACAGTGCTTGCCCTCATGGGCAGGCAGATAGTAAGAGAGGAGATAGTTACGTGACACGTATACTACAAAAAAGTGCAGGTGCTATCAAAGTACAAAATGGGCAGACATAATCTAATGGTATTGGGAAGAAATGTTAATAAAGAAAGAACATTTAGGTTTAGATCAGAAAGTTGAGTAAGAGTTAGCTGGGCAACAGGGTATACTGGCAAATATTTAACAACTGGCCACCCTTTCTCCCCCAAAAAGCCCTGATTGTAGTGTTTGCCTGTTTCCATGGTGGATTTCAAGTTGCCAACAGTATAACAACCAACAAACAAAGATTCCTGAAAGTCTAGCAATCAGGGTCTCCTAAACTGGTTCCAGTATGCCACTGGAATTACCATTTTTTAATGGAGAGAAAATGGAAAGTTTGAAAGCTGTAAGGTGAGAAAGGATGGTACATTCCATTCAAGGAAAGTGAAGAGGTTTGGTGTGACCCAGAAGGCACAATGGTCAGATAAGGCTGGGGAGTTAAATTGACCTTGCAGTCAAGTGAAGAATTTTAATCTTGATCTAAAATCGATCTAGATCTTGATCAGTATTTTGATCTAAGGGCAGTGGGAAAACACTGAAGTTCTTTTTCTTTTTTCTTTTATAATTTCGTAATACAGA
>NW_012102776.1:1251513-1252718 GCF_000951045.1 Mandrillus leucophaeus | reverse complement strand
CAGTAGCATTCTAATATAATGGCACTATCACACTATCTTAGGGAAAGGGAGATAGACATTTAACCAATTTACTCTCTGTTATGGGTTGATAGTGTCCCCCAAAATTTACATCCTTCCTGAAATATCAGAAAGTGACCTTAGTTGGAATTAGGGTTGTTGCTGATGTAATTAATTAAGATTAGGTTATGCTGGGCCCTTAATTCAATATGATTGGTGTCTCTATAAGAAGAAAAGAGATGCAGACACATGAAGGGAAAGGCTATGGGACTGACAGGCAGAGAAGAAAGTGCTGCAGCTGCAAGCTAAAGGATGTCAAGGGTGGGTGGCAACCACCAGAAGCCAGGAAGCGGCAAGGATGGATTCTCCCCTACAGGTTTCAGAGGAATGATGGCCCTGCCAACACCTTGATTTAAGACTTCTAGCCTCCAGAACTATGACACAATCCTACCTAATGTTCTCCTTTCTCCATTTCCTCCTCTTTACTGCCCTTATCACTATATGAAATAATCAGATTTAAAAAAAAATTTATTGTAGTCTTGCCAAGGCCTGTACAATCTTTGACAGCTGGGCGCTTGTCTTGTTCCTCCTCTTATCCCTAGCACTGGAAGGAATTCCTAGCACATGACAGGCCCTCAGGAAGTGCTTATTATGCCAAACTATAAACTACAGTCAATGCGTGAAGAACGTGAATGGCAGAGAATGAAGATAATTTCATAAACCATAACAGCATTTTCCATTTGATTGAGGAGAGAAAAAAACAAAACAAAACAGGATTGAAAATAATGGACTAAATTTTAACAAACACACGAAAACTTAAACTTTCAAGTGAGTTTTACCTCTCTCAAAGTAGTCACCTCTAGCAGTCAAAAGACTTATTCAAATCACTGTGCTACGGCTTCAAACTTTTTTGGGGGAATTCTCATTTGGAACTGCTGGTAGAGCCTGAAGCCCAGTTCTCAGAGTGGGTGTGATGTTGAGAAAAAACTCAAAAGTAATTTGGAGCTAGTAAATAAAGCGGTGATAAAGCTGTGTGATAATATTTAATTTTTTTTAAATGAGGTGTGCCTATTTAAAAAGAGAGGCTGGGGGTGGATCGTAGCACTTTGGGAGGCCGGGGTGAGCGAATTGCTTGAGCCCGGGGATTCAAGACTAGCCTGGGCAACCTAGTGAGGCTCTGCCTCAAAAAATTTGTTTTGTTTTGTTTT
>NW_012102776.1:1245995-1248188 GCF_000951045.1 Mandrillus leucophaeus | reverse complement strand
AGCCTCCCTGGGATGTGGGAGGCCTAAATTCTGGTCACATGCCTAAGATCTGGTCATGAGATGTAAGCAGAAGTGTTGTGCAGGCTTCCAGGAAAGCTCTGTAAATTAAGGCGCTTCCTTGCAGTTGTTTATGTGGAAAATTCTCCTTATCATCCCTAGTCCCATCGTGAAGATGTCAACACTATATACTGAGCCCAGAGCTCTCTTGAAATCCAAAGTTAAATGCTATATTCAACTATCTAGAATACTGCCACTTGTATGTACCTCAAATTCAGCATGCCTAAAACTGAACTCATTTTCCTTGTAATTCTGTGTTTTCTACACATTTAATGGCATCATCAGCCACTCGAGTCAACCAAGCCAGAAACTTGGGAGTCATCCTACATGTGCCCCTCTCCTTTACTCTCAATATCTTACCATTCCTTAAGCCTTTCTCCTAAATCTGGGCCACACTGGTACTCGACATCATCATGTAACTGTCTAGAGGACAACAGTTTCCAATTTGGTGTCACTACTTCCTAACTCAGTCCTAACAACTCACTCTCCACACTTTTGGCAAGGTGATCTCAATATTTTAAAATTTAAAGTCTTTCTTAAAACCTTTTCCTTCTTAGCCCAAATTTCTTTGCATGGCACAAAAGGTCTTCTAAAATACTATCCCACCCATCTCTCAAATATTATCCTTGCCAATTCATCGACCTAATGAATTCCTACTCATCTTTCAGGCCCCACCTTAACAGTCTTGTCTTGTTAAATGCTCTTCTGACCACCTCAGTAAAAAATGATCACTTTCTCTTTTGTGCCACCAAAGTACCTTATGCCTCTGCTATGTATTATATCTCTTCTCTCTCTGCAATGCAGTTTTGGTTATTTCCCTTGCTTTAATTGTGTCTATGCATCTATATAGACCTAGGAACTAAACAAATGTTTGCCATATAAATGTTTCCTCCCATCCATTTATCATCTCACAAATACACTTTTGGAACATAATTTTAAATTGAAAGGGAAAATTCAAAATCTGGAATTCTAGTTTAAACAATACCCTCTGTTCAGTAATGAGTTTTTGTAGTAGAAATAGCATGGTATCTAGAGTCAAAATGCCTGGGTTCTGCCCTTTGCTGAATGTTTTTGCATAAATTACTTACCTTTCTGAATTTTAAGCTATAAAAAGGGAGGCAGAACACCACCAAACTTAGCAGATTATTGTAAAGATTAATGATAGGCTGAAAGCTGAATCAGCACACACTGGAGTCACTACTGCTATAGAATAATACTTTGTAAAGTAATATAGAATTTTCTTTTTTTGAGACAGGGTCTTACTTTGTCACCCAGGCTAGGGTGCAGTGGCGCGATCACAGCTCAAGCAATCCTCCCACCTCAGCCCTCAAGTAGCTAAAACTACAGGTGTGTGCCACCACACCCAACTAATTAAAATTTTTTAAAAAAATAGCCACAGGGTCTCACTCTGTTGCCCAGGCTGGTCTCAAACTCCTGGGCTCAAGTGATCCTCCTGCCTCAGCCTCCCAAAGTGCTGGGATTACAGTTGTGAGCCACCATGCCCTGCCTCAGACTTTTTTTTCCTTAACATTTCTAGCTCCCCAAACTATACATGCCTTGTAAGCTGGGATCAGTTCTCTTCATCTTTTTAATACCCTCTAGAGGGACACAGTAAATATTCAACAAATATTTATTGAATAAATGAATTGTATTAAAATTTTTACAGTATTCTAAAATTCAGTGACCTCAAATCCTGATCTTTAAAAAAAAATTATAGACAGCTAGTACTGGTATAAATAAAAAATATAAAAAGCTACATAATAATCTAACCATGAGTATTTGAGAAATGTTATTAATGTCATTATCAGTAGCATTCTAATATAATGGCACTATCACACTATCTTAGGGAAAGGGAGATAGACATTTAACCAATTTACTCTCTGTTATGGGTTGATAGTGTCCCCCAAAATTTACATCCTTCCTGAAATATCAGAAAGTGACCTTAGTTGGAATTACGGTTGTTGCTGATGTAATTAATTAAGATTAGGTTATGCTGGGCCCTTAATTCAATATGATTGGTGTCTCTATAAGAAGAAAAGAGATGCAGACACATGAAGGGAAAGGCTATGGGACTGACAGGCAGAGAAGAAAGTGCTGCAGCTGCAAGCTAAAGGATGTCAAGGGTGGGTGGCAACC
>NW_012102776.1:1236820-1244650 GCF_000951045.1 Mandrillus leucophaeus | reverse complement strand
ATTTATGATGGGTGATTCGAAACGTAAAAGTTCCTTTAAAAAAATCATTTGCACCTTTTATTACTCCCAAACGCCAAGAAAACGACCACATTAAGGAATGGCGTGCTCACAAGAATCCATGCCAACGTTGGGGGGAAGTTTAAAAATCGGCAGAGACCCAAGGAACTCTCCGACCCCCATACTAACCATAACGAAATCATCCTTCCGATAAGCCTGAAAGGTCTGGTCAAAGCCGAACGCCTGCGCCTTGATTCTGCCCAGCATGGACCTGGGGCAGAGAAGGAAAAATAAATCATCTGGGGGCTGGCACCCTCTCAGAGCGCACCGATAACCGATCCCACCCACAGCATCCGCCTGCCCGGGTGGTTCGGGGTTCACTCAGGAAGCCTCGGGGTTCGCTCAGAATGGCGCCGACCCGTGCGGGTCCCTTCGATGCCCGGCCCGCGCCTCCATAGCCGCGAAGACGAAGGGCCTCTTCTCTCCCTGCGCCTCGGTTCCTCACCACTGGCGGAGCCGGCTAGTGATCTCCTTAGAGTTCAGAGACTGGAAGGTTTTCTGAGGCAAGAACCTGAAGTAGTAGCCGCCCACGTCCCCGAGCTCCCCAGTAGCCATCGTCCTCTCGGCTGCGTGGATGCCAGGGCCGTTTCCATGGAGACGCGGCGGCCGTCGGGTCGAAGCGACGCTGCGGGGGCGGGGCCACGCGTCTCTAGGGACCCAGAGGTCCCGGCCTTGCCGCAGTGGGTGCAGGGAGGTAGGTCAGCCTGTCTTTCCCGGGAGCTTGTGCCACTCCACTCCCCCACCCCGGGCTTGGCGGTTAGGGAAACTAGGGGTCGGGGATGGAGACAAATTGCCAATCGATACTTGTTGACGTTGACTTTTAATAATAATTACACAGCATGGGTTAATGTCCTAGTCTCAAGAGCTATAACCTCAGATTTAGAGTTATCTACGTTTGATGACTCAAACGTTTCCGAAGAAAACATTATTCTGAATTAGGTTTATCTATTTTGGAAGACAAATGTCTATGTGACTACTTAGGAAACTATTCTGTTTTACCATTTGTGGGTTTTTTTTTTTTCCCCCCTTAAAATGTACATTTAAAGGCCAAAAAAAAAAAAAAGTTTCCATACACAGTACATTACAACATGCTGTTTATTTATTTTTGTTTTTTTAGACCACTTGTGTTCTGGTACAGCATGCTGTTTAATAGAAAACACACTTTTCTTATTTTCTATTGAAAATTTCCTTCGTTTCTACTTTTTTTTTTTTTTGAGATGGAGTCTTGCTCTGTTGCTCAGGCTGGAGTGCAGTGGCGCGATCTCGGCTCACTGCAACCTCCGCCTCCAGGATTCAAGTGATTCTCCAGCTTCAGCCTCCCGAGTACCTAGGATTACAAGCTAAGTTTTTGTATTTTTAGTAGAGACAGGGTTTCCCCATGTTGACCAGGCTGGTGTCGAACTCCTGACCTGGAGTGATCCGCCCGCCTCAGCCTCCCAAGGTGTTAGGATTACAGGCTTGACCCACCGCGCCTGACCTGTTTCTGTAGTTTTTATTTTTGCCTCATAACAATGCATTTGGACTTCAGAATGGGGGGGATAGTTCTTTTCCATCTCGTTGCTTTCTTTCCTTTTCCCCTAGCCCTTAAGAACTGACCTTGATTATTTTTTAGCAGCATTAGCAGAAGAGGAGACAGGGAACAAGGACAAAAAAGAGAAACAGGGAGAGAGAAAGAGAGAGATTATTCCTTTTCATTGATATTTAGTATTCTGTAACTTGCCTATACTACAGTTTATCCTTTTGGGCTGTTTCCTCTTTGAGGTTATGATGAAAGCAGCTATGAACGTACGCCTTTGGATGGACTGATGCACCATTTCTGTTGGAAATATATCCAGGGTTGGAATTGCTCAGTTACATGGTGTCAGTATGTCTAGTTTCACTACATACTGTCAAAAAGTTTTCTAAAGATCAATTGACATCCCAACCAGCAATGAATGAGATTTCCCGTTGTTCAACATCCTTGCCAACACATAGTATTGCCAGTCTTTTAAAATTTTAGCCATTCTAGGGAGATTATGTTAATTTTTTATTGTGATTTCAGTTTGCATTTCCTTGATAGTTAATGTTGCCGAGCAATTTTGTAATATGGTGGGTCATTTGGATATCTTCTTTAGGGAAATGCCCATTTGTTTTATCCATTAGGAGGAAGAAGGTTGTCAGTCTTTTTCTTACTAATGTTTAGGAAGTTTTTATTTAATATGGATATGAGCCCATTGTCAGATATACATATTACGAACATTCTCTTTGCTTGTAGCTTGCCTGTAGCTTTGATGCTCAGAAATTCTTAATTTTAATGAAGTTGAATTTATTGATTTTCTTTTTTATGTGTCAGGTTTGATTTCTGCCTAAACAAAGTCATGAAGGTAGTCTCACATTTTTGTCCATAATCCATCTCAAAATAATTTTTTAAAGCTGAAGATTAGTTCTTTCCCTGTGGTTTTTCAGTAGACCCAGCTCTATATATTGGTAAGACCATTTCTAATCCAGTGAATTGCTGTGGCACTTAAAAAAAAAAATCAAGTGACTGTTTTTGTTCTTTCTATTCAGTTTATTGGACTGTCCTTACACAAATGCCACATTGTGTTAATTACTGTAGGATCATATAAAGATGTAATATCTGATGGTATAAATTGGGTAACTTTGTTATTTTTCTTCAAGATTGCATAGGCTGTTGCCTTTTCGTTTCTGTATAAATTTTAGATTGGGTTTATCATTTTCCATTAAAGAAACCTGATGGGAATTTTTTTTTTTTTTTTTTTTTTTTGAAATGAAATTTCACTCTTGTCGCCCAGGCTGGAGTGCAATGGCATGATCTTGGCTCATGGCAACCTCTGCCTCCCAGGTTCAAGCGATTCTACTGCCTGAGCCTCCCAAGTAGCTGGGATTACAGGAGCCCACCACCATGCCTGGCTAATTTTTGTATTTTTAGTAGAGATGGGGTTTCACCATGTTTGCCAGGCTGGTCTCGAACTCCTGACCTTAAGTGATCCGCCTGCCTCGGCCTCCCAAAGTGCTGGGATTACAAGCGTGAGCCGCCATGCCTAGCCCACCTGATGGGATGTTAATTGGAATCACATTGACTATCTGCATGAATTTAGGGAGAATTAACCTTGTAACAATATTGTCTTCTAAATTATAATAAATATCTATTTATTTAGATCTTTAATTTCTGTCAACTATGTTTAAAGGTATTGAGTGGAAGAGCATTGATATCTTTCATTAGATCAATGATTCTCAGCCACAGTTAATTTTGCTTCCCTTGGGGATATTCGACAATGTCGAGATATTTTTAGTTGTCCCAACTGAGGTGAGGAGTGCTGTTGGCATCTAGTGGGTAGAGATCAACTATCCTGCTAAAAGTCCTGCAATGTACAGTATAGGCCCCCACAACAAGGACTGATCTGCCTCAAAATGTTGATAGTACCAAGGTTGAAAAACCCTATGTTAGGCCAGAAGTGGTAGCTCATGTCTGTAATCCCAGCACATTGGGAGGCTGAGGCAGGCAGATCACTTGAGGCTAGGAATCAAGACCAGCCTGGGCAACATGGTGAAACCCTGTCTCTACTGGAAATACAAAAACATTAGCTGGGTGTGGTAGCACACGCCTGTAATCCCAGATACTAGACTGAGGCATGAGAATCACTTGAACCCAGAGGTGGAGGTTCCAGTGAGCCGAGATCACACCACTGCACTCTAGTCTGGGTGACGAGGTGAGACTGTCTCAAAAACAAACAAACAAACAAACAAAACTGCATTTTTTTGGTGCTGTTATAAGTGATACTTTAAAGAGCTTATTTTCTTCCTGTTTGTTGTATTATCTAGTTACACAATTTATTTTGTATATTGATCTTGTATCCAGAGACCTTGCTAAATTATCTTTTTATGTCTCATGTATTGTTAGATTTTTTTTGGAGTTTCTATATACATAATTGTGGTATCTGGTTATAAGAAGAGCTTTACTTTATTTTATTTAATATTTGTGCCGCCCACCCAGCTGCCCCAAATTACTTTAGTGCACTGGCTATGATGTCCAGGATAATGTTAAAAAAGAAGTGGTAGTAGAGGACGTTCTTGCTTTGTTTACAACATCATAGCAAAAAATGTTCGGTTTTGGGTTATTTATTTTTGTGTTTATGTTTATGTTTATTTTTTGATTAAAAAAAATTTTTTAGCCATTACATAGGGTAAAAACTCTAAGTGTTTTAGCTGATACCTGTTACCAAATTGAGAAAATTTCCTTCAGTTTTTTTTGAGATTTAAAAAATTGTGTAAAAGCGTTAATTTTTTTTCACATTTACCAAATTGACCATATATTTTTTCTTTATTCTGTTAATGTAGTAAACTAATTTGTTTTGTTACTGTTAAGCCAACTTTGCATTTATAGAATAAGCCCCACTTTGTTATATTTTTCTTTTTATAAAGCACATTATTAAATGTGATAAATGTGATAATACCATGTTTAAGATGTCTGATTCTATGTTCATGAGAGATATTGGTTTGTGATTTTCCTTACCTGTTATATGCTTGTTAAGCTTTACTATTAATGTTTTTCTGACCTCCTAAAATGAATTGAAAAGTTTTGTCTAATTTTTTATTGCTAAACTTTTTTTTTTTTTGAGACGAAGTCTCGCTCTGTTGCCCAGGCTGGAGTGCAGTGGTGCAATTTTGGCTCACTGCAACCTCCGCCTCCTGAGTTTAAGCGATTCTCCTACCTCAGCCTCCTGAGTAGCTGGGATTATAGGCATGCGTCACCATGCCTGGCTGATTTTTGTATTTTTAGTAGAGACTGGGTTTCTCCATGTTGGTCAGGCTGGTCCTGAACTCCTGACCTCAAGTGATCCACCTGCCTCAGCCTCCCAAAGTGCTGGGATTACAGGCGTGAACCACTGTGCCCAGCCTAAACTTTCTATAATATTGGTAATATGTATTTCTCAAATGCTTTTTAAAATTATGCCAAAAAGAAAACTCCATCTATGACTGTTATAGTTTTTAAGGAATTTGAACACCTCATCTAGATTTTCAATTTTATTGGCATAATATTACTTCTTACATTTAAAAACTTATCTTTTAAATGTTTGTGGAATCTATAATGGTGCTATTTTTTAGTTTTACTATTGATGATTTATATATTTTCCTTTTTTCTTGACCAGCCTTCCCAGTGGTTTATTGATGTTATTCTTTTTTTTTTTTCAGACGGAGTTTCCCTCTGGTTGCCCAGGCTAGAGTGCAATGGGGCAACCTTGGCTCACCACAACCTCCACCTCCTGGGTTCAAGCAATTCTCGTGCCTCAGCCTCCCGAGTAGCTGGGATTACAGGCATGCACCACCGCGCCGGCTAATTTTTGTATCTTAGTAGACACAGGGTTTCACCATGTTGGTCAGGCTGGTCTCAAACTCCTGGCCCTGGGTGATCCACCCACCTTGACCTCCCAAAGTGCTGGGATAACAGACATGAGCCACTGCGCCCGGCCGTGGCCTTGATGTTATTCTTGACAACCAACCAACTCTGGCTTTGTTGAATTTCTATATTGCATGTTTGCTTTCTACTTAGTTGATTTCAGTTCTTATCTTTATTGTTTTCTTCTTCTGTTGAGTTTAATCTGCTGACCTTTTTCTAGGTCGTTAATTTCTAAGCTGGGATCATTGATTTTTGACTTTTTTTTTTTTTTTTTTTTTTGAGACGGAGTTTCGCTCTTGTTGCCAGGCTGGCATGCAGTGGTGTGATCTCAGCTCACTGCAACCTTCGCCTCCTGAGTTCAAGTGCCTCCTCTGCCTCAGCCTCCCAAGTACCTGGGATTACAGGTGTGTGCCAGCACGCCTGGCAAATTTTTGTATTTTTAGTAGTGATGAAATTTCACCATGTTGGTCAGGCTGGTCTCAAACTCCTGACCTCAGGTGATCCACTCCGCCTCGGCCTCCCAAAGTGCTGGGATTACAGGTGTGAGCCACCATGCCTGGCCAAGTTGACATTTTAAATGATATATGCTTTAAAAGATGTAAATAGGCTGAGCGAGGTGGCATACACCTGTAATGTCAGCACTTTGGAAGGCCAAGGCAGGTGGATCTCTTAAGCCCAGGAGTTGGAGACCAGCCTGTGTAAAATGGTGAGATCCCGACTCTACTAAAATTTCGAAAAAGTAGCCGGGTGTGCTGGTGCGCACCTATAGTCCCAGCTACTGGGGAGGCTGAGGTAGGAGGATTGCTTGAGCATGGGAAGTCAAGGCTGCAGTGAGTCATGATCCTGCCACTGCACTCCAGCCTGGGCAACCAGAGTGAGACCCTGTCTCAAAAAAAAAAAAAAAAAAAAGATATAAATAAATAGCTTACACTATTTTAGTTACATCCTACATGTTCTGACATGACATATTTTCTTCATCATTCAGTTCAAAATATTTTCTAATTTCCAATAGAGTTTCTTATTTGATGAGTTATTTAAAATATGTTTAATCTTAAGTATTTAGATATTTCTATTTTTCATTTTGTTACTTATTTCTAGTTTAATTCTACTGTGGTCAGAAAACATAAAACATACTCTGTATGATTTCAGTTCTTTCAAATTTGTTGAGACTTATGGTTTTGCATATGCTTTTTTTGATGACTAGTCTATGTACACTTGAAAAGGATATATATTCTCTAGTTAAATTTGGTGTCACATATACGGTAATTGTTCTGTTCAAATATTTTATATTTTCACAGATACTAAGTTTGCTTTTCTTAACAGTTACTGAGAGAGGAAGTTTAAAATCTGTAGTGGTTGTTGTGGATTTGTGTACTCACCTTTTTGTTTACAAAAATTTATAAATAGGCCAGGTGTGAGGCTTACACCTGTAATCCCAGCTCTTTTCAAGGCTGAGGTAAGAGGATCGCTTGAGCTCAGAAGTTGCAGACCACCCTAGGTAACATGGTGAAACCCTGTCTCTACAAAACATAAAAAATTAGCTGGGCATGGTGGTGCATACCTGTAGTCCTAGCTATTCTGGAGGCTGAGGTGGGAGAATTGCTTGGAGCCCAGGAAGTCAAGGCTGCACCGAGTTGCAATCACACCACTACACTCCAGCTTAGGGATGTGTCTCCATCAATCAATCAATCAATCAATCAATCAATATGTTAGTCATTTCTTTCTATCACAATAAACCTTTTATCAATATGAAATACCCCTCTTTGTCTATTGTAACAGTTGTGCTTGAAAATCTACCTGTAATATAGTAATACAGTTACTATAGTCTTTTTTGGTTAATATTTTCGTGATATGTCCTTCTATCTTTTAACTTTTTCTTCTAAAAGGCACATATTTGGGGCTTATTATTCTTTAGCAAGCATTTGTCCATTCTTATACATTTGCTGAGGAGTGTTTTACTTCCAATTATGTGGTTGATTTTGGAATTAGTGTGATATGGTGCTGAGAAGAATGTATATTCTGTTGATTTGGGGTGGAGAGTTCTGTAGATGTCTATTAGGTCTGCTTGGTGCAGAGCTGAGTTCAAGTTCTGGATATCCTTTTTACCCTTCTGTCTCGTTGATCTATCTAATATTGACAGCGGGGTGTTAAAGTCTCCAATTATTGTGTGGGAGTCTAAGTCTCTTTTTAGGTCTCTCAGAACTTGCTTTATGAATCTGAGTGCTCCTGTATTGGGTGCATATATCTTTAGGATAGTGAGCCGAGCACCACATTGCACTTATTCCAAAATTGACCACATAGTTGGAAGTAAAGCACTCCTCAGCAAATGTAAAAGAACAGAAATCACAACAAACTGTCTCTCAGACCACAGTGCA
>NW_012102776.1:1234792-1236580 GCF_000951045.1 Mandrillus leucophaeus | reverse complement strand
AACCACTCAACTACGTGGAAACTGAACAACCTGCTCCTGAATGACTACTGGGTACATAACGAAATGAAGGCAGAAATAAAGATGTTCTTTGAAACCAGTGAGAACAAAGACATAACATACCAGAATCTCTGGGACACATTTAAAGCAGTGTGGAGAGGGAAATTCGTAACACTAAATGCCCATAAGAGAAAGCAGAAAAGATCTAAAATCGACAGCCTAACATCACAATGAAAAGAACTAGAGAAGCAAGAGCAAACAAATTCAAAAGCTAGCAGAAGGCAAGAAATAACTAAGATCAGAGTAGAACTGAAGGAGATAGAGACACAAAAACCCCTTCAAAAAATCAATGAATCCAGGAGCTGGTTTTTTGAAAAGATCAACAAAATTGATAGACCGCTAGCAAGACTAAGAAAGAAGAAAAGAGAGAAGAATCAAATAGACAAAATGAAAAATGATAAAGGGGGTATCACCACCAATCTCACAGAAATACAAACTACCATCAGAGAATACTATAAACACCTCTATGCAAATAAACTAGAAAATCTAGAAGAAATGGATAAATTCCTGCACATATACACCCTCCCAGGACTAAACCAAGAAGTTGTTGAATCCCTGAATAGACCAATAACAGGCTCTGAAATTGAGGCAATAATTAATAGCCTACCAACCAAAAAAAGTCCAGGACCAGACGGATTCACAGCCGAATTCTACTAGAGGTACAAAGAGGAGCTGGTACTATTCCTTCTGAAACTATTCCAATCCATAGAAAAAGAGGGAATCCTCCCTAACTCATTTTATGAGGCAAGCATCATCCTGACACCAAAGCCTGGCAGAGACACAACAAAAAAAGAGAATTTTAGACCAATATCCCTGATGAACATCCATGCAAAAATCCTCAATAAAATACTGGCAAACTGAATCCAGCAGCACATCAAAAACCTTATTCACCAAGATCAAGTTGGTTTCATCCCTGGGATGCAAGGCTGGTTCAACATACACAAATCAATAAACGTAATCCAGCATATAAATAGAACCAACGACAAAACCACATGATTATCTCAATAGATGCAGAAAAGGCCTTTGACAAAAGTAAACAGCCCTTCATGCTAAAAACTCTCAATGAACTAGGTATTGATGGAATGTATCTCAAAATAGTAAGAGCTATTTATGACAAACCCACAGCCAATATCATACTGAATGGGCAAAAACTGGAAGCATTCCCTTTGAAAACTGGCACAAGACAGGGATGCCCTCTGTCACCACTCCTATTCAACATAGTGTTGGAAGTTCTGGCCAAGCCAATCAGGCAAGAGAAAGAAATAAAGGGTATTCAGTTAGGAAAAGAGGGAGTCAAACTGTCCCTGTTTGCAGTTGAAATGATTGTGCATTTAGAAAACCCCATCATCTCAACCCCAAATCCCCTTAAGTTGATAAGTAACTTCAGCAAACTCTCAGGATACAAAATCAGTGTGCAAAAATTACAAACATTCTTATATGCCAATAACAGACAAACAGCCAAATCCTGAGTGAACTCCCATTCAGTATTGCTACAAAGGGAATAAAATACCTAGGAAGCCAACTTACAAGGGATGTGAAGGAAGTCTTCAAAGAGAACTACAAACCACTGCTTAACGAAATGAAAGAGGACACAAATAGATGGAAGAACATTCCATGCTCATGGATAGGAAGAATCAATGTCGTGAAAATGGCCATACTGCCCAAAGTAATTTATAGATTCAATGCCATCCCCATCAAGCTATCAGTGAAATGACTTTCTTCACAGAATTG
>NW_012102776.1:1226121-1233622 GCF_000951045.1 Mandrillus leucophaeus | reverse complement strand
ATGTGGCACATATACACCATGGAATACTATGCAGCCATAAAAAAGGATGAGTTCATGTCCTTTGTAGGGACAGGGATGAAGCTGGAAACCATCAGTCTCAGCAAACTATCACAAGGATGGAAAACCAAACACCACATGTTCTCTCTCATAGGTGAGAATTGAACAATGAGAACACTTGGACACAGGGCAGGAAACATCACACACCAGGGCCTATTGTGGGGTAGGGGGAGGCGGGAGGGATAGCTTTAGGAGAATTACTTAATGTAAATGATAAGTTAATGGGTGCAGCAAACCAACAGGGCACATGTATACATATGTAACAAACCTGCACATTGTGTACATGTACCCTAGAACTTAAAGTATAATAATTTTAAAAATTGAATAACTTTTATTATGTTGTTGGTCAAATTATCATCTTTTATCAATCCTGTAATCAGTGATTGGACTTTGAGTGTATAGTTTTAAGTGCAATATTTACTGGAAATGGATAGTTTTCTAAGTGTTGGTTCTCACTCAAATATGCATGACTGGTGTATGTTCTATGCAACCTTCATTAATTCAGTCTTGACAGTGTATTTTTATTTTTTAGTACCTTCCAATCATCTTTATAGTTTAAAAAAAGCTTGTATAAGTAACACACGTTTAATATAGAAAACAAGCAAAAGAGTAAAAATTACCTATCATCCCAGACATAGAATTTTACATTCTATGTGTTTGGCATTTTTATAAAGTGTATTTTCTTCTAGGCCGGGTGCAGTGGCTCACACCTGTAATCCCAGCACTTTGGGAGTCCGAGGCGGGTGGATTACGAGGTCAGGAGTTCAAGAACAGCCTGACCAACATGGTGAAACCCCATCTCTACTAAAAAATACAAAAATTAACCACACGTAGTGGCTTACACCTGTAATCCCAGCTACTCGGAAGGCTGAGGCAGGAGAATCACTCGAACCTGGAAGGCAGAAGGTTGCAGTGAGCTAAGATCACGCCACTGCACTCCAGCCTGGGCGAAAGAGTGAGACTGTGTCTCAAAAATAAATAAATAAACAAACAAACAAACAAACAAACAAATAAATAAAAAGTGCATTTTCTTCTAGACCTTTTGTTGCTTAGCCAGAACTCATCTTCTTATTTTTCCACCTTAACCCAACCTCTGTGTTGTTCATACAGCCATGTGTCTTTGGCACATAAGGTAAAATTTCACATCATCTGTGGCCAAATGAGGTAAATAATATAAAGGTAAGCTAATATATGTTCTGATAAATCTATTCTGTTAAGCAACCTTCTTTATTTTAAAATTGCGTTATCTTTTTTAATAATTAAAATCTATCTTTTATAAAATTATAATGATTAAATTAAAACATTATTCTTGGCCAGGCAAGGTGGCTCACACCTGTAATCCTAGCACTTTGGGAAGCCAAGACAGGATGATCACTTGAACCTAGGAGTTTGAGACCAGCCTGGTCACATAGCAAGACCTATCTCTACAAAAAATTTAAAAAATTAGCCAGGTGTGTTGGTGCCTGCTTGTAGTCCCAGCTATTTGGGAGGCTGGGGTAGGAGGATTGCTTGAACCTGGGAGGTCAAGGCTACAGTGAGCCATGATCACACCACTGTACTCCAGCTTGGATGACAGAGCAAGACCCTTGGCAAGACCACTTGGCCACCAAGCTCAGCTCAAATCCCCTGCAAGAGGGGGAGCATGTAGGTGAGCGGGTGCAGGACCTGGGGTAACTGCCTTTGGGTGCTGGCAGGAATAAAGCCTGGACCGGCCTGCAGCTGCATCTAGGGGCTGCCCATGACCTCTGGAGCCCTAGAAGGCATGTGGTACAAAAAATGCTTTTTTAGCTTTGCCATCTATGGACAGCATAAGTGTTAAACAGCTCAGTGAAGAATCAGTGTGACAGCCTTTTTGGGTTCCCCACCCAGTGCATGCTGAATCCTTGCCCGGTGTCCAGGAAGAATCGGATCACACGAACGGATTGAAGGGTGGTGTACGTGGAGGGTTTTATTGAGCAATGAAAGTGGCTCTTCGTGGCCATTTTTTGTTGCAAGAAGTGTTGAGGAAGTGTCTGTATGTGCTTATCACAGTGCCTGGTATGTGCTGACTAAATGAATATCATTATTATTTCCTTAGTGGGATGGAGAGCTAAAGGGGATGGAGTAGGAAGATAATCTTCCCTTGGAGTCTGGCCATCCCGGCTGAACTCCTCTCCAACTGTAGTCTCTGATGTCCAGCTGCCTCTTCTCCTCTCGACATTCAGATGCTTCTTCCCTTCTCTCCTTCTCTGCTGCGTGGCTCTGCTCCTCTGCCAGTGGAGCTTGGGGTTTTTATGGGTACATAGTCGGGGATGTGGCGGGCCAGGGTGGTTTTGGAATAGGCAACATTCAGGTGTGGAAACAGGAATGCATCTTCTCATTTATGACCATGGGTCCAGGCTTGAGGGTGTAGCCCCCACCAGGGACCACCTTTTTCTACCCAGTATTTCCCTGCCTCCTGTCTGCATCAACACTATTGAGAATTCTTCAGTGAATTTTCATTTGCACATGAGGTAAAAATACAAAATCTTTACGGCTTACATTGTCTTTCTTTCCAATCTCATTTCTCTTTTCCTGGTTCCCTACCTAAGGATCACTAGCTTGGAAAAAGCCAAGCTCTTTTCTTGCTCAGGGCCTTGGCACAAGGTTTGTCCCCTGCCTGGAACACCTCCCTCCCTCTCACTCTTAGCCTAACTACTTCCTATGCATCTTCAAGTTTCAAGTGACAAGTCATTTCCCTACAGGGACTTTTCTGACTCCCAATCAATATTAGTCTTTCTGGTTATTCTCTCGTAACAATGTACTTGTTCCCAACAGCACTTATAACAGCTTGCAATTATTTAAATATTTGTATGCTTCCCTACTTAATGTTTGTCTCTCTCATTAGCCAGTAACCTAAGAGGTCAGAGCTGGAATATTCTGTTCAACGTTGTATCCTTAGTGGTTGGCACACAGGAGGGGATTCCAAAAAATTTAATGAGTAAATGAATCAGTGATTCCAATTTTACTGATCTATATTATATTATAGGTGTGAAAAATACAACTGATTTGACTAAGTTGATTGGTTATGTTTTGTTGTAAGCATTAAGATTAGCCACAGGCACACTTGCTCCCCAGATATATTTAATTTAAAACAATACAAGTTTTGGCTGGGCGCGGTGGCTCAAGCCTGTAATCCCAGCACTTTGGGAGGCCGAGATGGGCGGATCACGAGGTCAGGAGATCGAGACCATCCTGGCTAACACGGTGAAACCCCGTCTCTACTGAAAAATACAAAAAACTAGCCGGGCGAGGTGGCGGGCGCCTGTAGTCCCAGCTACTCAGGAGGCTGAGGCAGGAGAATGGCGTAAACCTGGGAGGCAGAGCTTGCAGTGAGCTGAGAGCCGGCTACTGCATTCCAGCCTGGGCAACAGAGCGAGACTCCATCTCAAAAAAAAAAAAAAAAAAAAAAAAATACAAGTTTTAAGGATTACCTTTAAACAAATAACATTTTATAAAATTAATTTATAGGTAATTTATTTATAAATAAATTGATAAATTATAGTAAATTAATTTTAATTTAGATAAATTTATAGAGCTGTATAAATTTAACTTACAGCTTTTAGGTGTAGTTAAAGCTTCGATTTTATGGGGAAGCAGATCTGCTCTTTACCTTGTCACTTACCAGTTGTATAAAGGTAACTGACTAGTTACCTTTCTTGTCATAGTTTCCTCATCTGGGTTGTTGCAAGAAGTGTTGAGGAAACGTCTGTATGTGCTTATCACAGTGCCTGGTATGTGCTGACTAAATGAATATCATTATTATTTCCTTCTTAACTTGTACTTTGTTTAGCACAGCAGCAGCCTGTGGTTTGAGATGCAATTAATATATCTGCTGGCAGTTAAAAGGCCCCGTGGTGAAGGAAAGGGTTAAACTGGCCTGTCTTTTGTTGCTGGAAGACAGCTAGTGTGGGGCTGGGGCAGAGGGGGAGAGGGTGGGGGTGCAGTTGTGGCCCCAGGAAGACATAAACAAGTAGGGGCTGGAACGTGTCTTTCTGTTCTGTGACAGGACTCCTTCTTTGACATTAATTTAAAGCTTTCTAGGGCTGTCAAGAAAAGCACTTTCTTTGCCTTCCTAATGGCTGGGTACAACTTATGGTAGTCTTTGTTTGGTTTCTGCAAAAATACTTTTTATTGCAAAATCCTGTTTTTGGTTTACTCTCGTTTAAACAAAGTTTATGAAAAGTTACAAAGCAAGGTACCCCAACTTCCTGCTCAAATCAATCTGGCACGCCACCAGCACCAAGGGGTTGGAGTGGACATTGGCGGGTGGCTAAGACCCCGTGAGGGGCTGTAACTATTGCCTGAGATGGAGGAAAATGCTAAAGAGACAAAGTAGAGGGTCTAGTTAGAGAAACTGAGAAGCAGAACTACTACTCTAATGGGAAGTGGAGAGCTCCTGATTATCATTTACATGTTTTTTCAAATCATGGGTGAACCTATAGATACATCTATGCTTACTTAGTCCAAGAACTGGGAGTGCTTGGAGAAAAGAACCATTAAGCTGCTTCCCACTCATGTAATAAAATGGAATTCAGATCAAAGTTCCATATTAACAGGAACGAGCGAGCACATCGTGTCCTCACACCTTTATCTGCCTTTCCTCATCTAAGATGCCACAGCTCATTATGTTGTGTCTCATTTGGAACTCTGTACATACTTGTAAGGCTCAGTCAGTGACTGTTTCTTAGTGTCTCTTTTAAGTGTCATGTTTATCTAGCTTCTCATTCAGGGAGACATAGCCACTTTCAGTCTGCAGGTGAGTCTTTTTTCATTTGTGTGTTGCAATATCAGGGGGCTGGGTGTGGGGAGTGTCCCTCAATCAGATAGGTCTCTTTGGAGATCCCAGATAACACATTCCCAAGGTTTTTTTTTTTGTTTTTAATTTTTTCAGAGAGAGAGAGATGGGCTATTATTGATGTCTTAAGAGGTTATTATGATGAACAGTTCCTCAGAAAGCCCAGTGATTTTGCTAAATAGGCTCGTCATGTTCTTTAGGCATATGCTTTAATAATTATCAACACAGATGATAGGATAAGGGTCTTAGAGACATGAAAATGTGTACACCAGTCTTTTTTGGGCAATAGGATCACGCAGTCTTCCTGTCTACGTATTTCTTAGCTTTGCAGCTCATTGTGAATGTTTGTTAAAAAATTGGTTTGAATCAGATTCAGAGGCATATGGAGCTGTGTGTGTGGCATTTTGATTTTTTTTTCTCACCCACTGCTTACTCCTTCCCCCTTACTGTACACATAGTCTCTATCTGTAGACTCTTAGGTGTGTCCAGGTTCCTATGCTCCAAGTAAACATACCTCCTTCCATTTGGCCAGCCAACTGACATGGTGGGTTGTAAGGATTAATGAGTTGATACATGGAACATGCTTAGACCAGTCGCCAGCACATAGAAAACACTCAAATGTTAGTCACTGTTATTTTTTGGATGTCCATTATTTGCAAAGGGACCTTATATTCTGAAAGGCAAATTAGGGAAAGAGGAGTCTTCTAATAGCTAGAAATACAGAAGGGGAGACAGGACAGGTACACTACAGCCAGAGAACTTGTTGAAAAAACAATCTGATCATGCCTATGGCATTAAAAGCCTTTTTTGTTGTTGTTGTTGTTGTTGTTGAGACGGAGTCTCGCTCTGTCGCCCAGGCTGGAGTGCAGTGGCCGGATCTCAGCTCACTGCAAGCTTGGTTCAAGAAATTCCCCTCTTCAGCCTCCCGAGTAGTTGGGATTACATGTGTGTGCCACAATGCCCAGCTAATTTTTGTATTTTTAGTAGAGATGGGGTTTCACTGTGTTAGCCAGGATGGTCTCGATCTCCTGACCTCGTGATCCGCCCGTCTTGGCCTCCCAAAGTGCTGGGATTACACGCTTGAGCCACCGCGCCCGGCCGGCATTAAAATCCTTAAATCCTGACTGGGCCATTAGTGGTCTGGCCTCTACCTAATCCTTCAGCCCCATCTTGCACCACCCTCACTGTTACTCTCTAAATTCTAGTTATATTAAGTTCTTTTATTTCCTAGGATGTAAGCTCTAAGGAAGAAGGACTTTTATTCTGCTTTTGTTTAGTAATGGAGTCCTTGCACCTGAGATGGTGTCTGCCATATAGGAAGAGATCAACATATGTCAGGTTTAGCATTTGCTGCTCTCTCTTGCTTTTTTTTTTTTTTTTTTTTGACACAGAGTCTCGTTCTGTCACCCAGGCTGGAGTGCAGTGGCATGATCCCGGCTCACTGCAACCTCTGACTTCCTGGTTCAAGAAATTCCCCTCTTCAGCCTCCCGAGTAGTTGGGATTACATGTGTGTGCCACAATGCCCAGCTAATTTTTGTATTTTTAGTAGAGATGGGGTTTCGCCATGTTGGCCAGGCTGGTCTTGAACTCCTGACCTCAAGTGATCTGTCTGCCTCGGCCTCCCAAAGTGTTGGGACTACAGGCGTGAGCCCCCGCACCGGGCCTTGGTTGCTCTTACTTGAACACATCCCACTCATCCCTACCACCACCCTTCACTGAGCTGCTCTCTACTACTGCGTTTCATATCACTTCTTTAGAGAATCATTTCCTGACACCTTCATTTGAATTAAATTTCCATCTATGTACTCTCTTACTACTGTGAACTTTTAAAACTTCTATTTGTTTAAAGCATGAAGAGGGTCATATCTGTTTTGATCACTTTATATCCTCGGGTCCTAGTTTATTGCCTGAGTAACTGAAAGTTCTCAATTTATTGAAGTAAAAAATAGCCCTTATGGAAGGTAGAACAAGATAAGTGTCATAATGCCATGAGAGGAATATAAAGTACTCAACATTCAGAGGTGAAAAATACTATTTACAATGACAAGAGTCAAGGAATGTTTAATGGAGGATATAGCATTTGAGCTGGGCTTAATCGGAGGTGGTAGGAATCGGAGATGGTAGGAAATGTCCTTGAGAAAAATCAGTAGCCTGAGTAAATTCAAAGAAGTGGTGTAGATGCTGTGGTGTGCCACCAGGAACCCTCTTCAGAGCTAAGGCTCTCATTCGCTCAACTGATGGAATCCTGGTCTGTGGATGGCTTAAGGTTAAGTCCCTTTCCAGGAACTGTGCACAAACAAAGTGAGCTCCTTCACCTAAATTGATGCTACTACCTCCCCAGGTCAATTAGAATACATTGACTGGACAGCGCTGCCCCCTTGCCTCAATCTGGGACATCTAGGATTGACTGGAATCTCTGTTGTAACAGTTTCATAGTTCCAACATCTCCCTCTATATAACCCTACTTCCTTCATTTCTTTACAGGAGAGCATGCCTCCATAAACTTCTTGTGCACAGATCTCTGTCTCAAAGTCTATTTCCTATAGAACCCAATCAATGACAAATAGGCAGTGTAAAACTTGCACAAGAGGATCATTTAGTCTAGAGAGGAGGGTTTTTTTTTTTTT
>NW_012102776.1:1214625-1215946 GCF_000951045.1 Mandrillus leucophaeus | reverse complement strand
GGCTAATTTTTGTATTTTTAGTAGAGATGGGTTTTTGCCATGTTGCCCAGGCTGGTCTTGAACTCCTGGCCTCAAGTGATTTACCCAGCTTGGCCTCCCAAAGTGCTGGGATTATAGGCATGAGCCACCATACCTGGCCCACTTTGGCTTCTTGAAGTTTAGTTTTCTGTTCTTTTGGTTTTATCATTCTTTGTGATCTTGTGAGCAATCCATTTCTGCTGTCTTGTGTGTGTAGGTGAGTGGGTGGGGGAGTCATACCTAGAAAGTTAACTGTGCAAGGATGGAGGTGAGTTAACTTTTGGGTTTATTAAGGATAAGATGAGGTCTTGAATGCCTTACTCCTTCAAGGGTCTAATTTTGCACTCTAGGTCTCACCAAAAAGGATTTCTGTGGAAAATATTCAGCATTAAAAAAATGTATACTTCTGAAGTGCTTGCAGTTCACTCTTTGACTATGTTTGGTGATGATTTTATACCATTTTCCTTTTTGTTTCCTAGGCATAGCTTCTAGGACTTCATCCAATTTATTGATGAAAAATGCTTAATGGAATTGGACCCGACACAAAGTCCTCTGGCATGATACTAAACACCTTCCATTAGATGGACAGATCTATTGTTACACATAACTGTACTGTATTGCAACCTGAATTCTTCTATTTTGTCTACAAGAACATTGTAAAATATTTTGTTCTGTGATTTTTGGAAAATAAGATCCAATGGGCCCATAACAATCCTTCTGTCTGCTTCAGTGGTTTTCAGGCTGTCTTCCTTGAAATCCAGCATTTTTTGGAAGTGTCTCAGGGTCTATTTTGTGGAAGGGAGAGAAGAGGCTTTTCCTCTCCCTCTTCAATCAGAACAAGTCAGAGAAGCTCTACTCTTATCTATTTTAGGTCAGATTTCATTGGCCTAGATAATTATTTGGCTTTATAATGTTTGAAAACCATTTTTTTTCAAGGTGAATGGCTGCTGCTAAAGGAGACAAAACACCCCTTATGCTACCAGTTCCTTCTGTGTCTGAACTGGGTCATTCGTCATTACAGTTCAGTTGTGTACTTATAGACTATTGTCTAGACATGTTTCCAGGCTTTTGTGGACTATCTTGTGAAATTAATTACAGTTACAATGTGATTCCACAGGAAAATTCATTCTGAGTTTCAAGAAGCAGCATTAAGGAGTTAAGAAAGAGTGTGTGTTCTGAGGTCAAACTTCCTGGTTTTGAACTTCAGCCTGCCATGCTTTCTGTGTGGCTTTGGGCAAGTTTCCATTTTTTTTTTTTTTTTTGAAACGGAGTCTTGCTCTGTCGCCCAGGCTGGAGTGCAGAG
>NW_012102776.1:1210065-1212090 GCF_000951045.1 Mandrillus leucophaeus | reverse complement strand
AAAAATTAGCCGGGCGTGGCGTGGTGGTGGGTGCCTGTAATCCCAGCTACTCAAGAGGCTGAGGCAGGAGAATCGCTTGAACCTGGGAGGTGGAGGTTGCAGTGAGCTGAGATGGCGTCACTGCACTACAACCTGGGAGCAACAGAGCAAGACTCCGTCCCCCACAAAAAAAAATTAAAAAATATTAAATAAAATAAGAATTACTGTTACTGGGCAATGAGGGAGATGCCATTCGTCTTTCTTTCCAACATGCAAGCATTGCCTTCCCATAAAATGACAACAACTGGATAGTTAATTTTTGTGGGATTCACTAACTCTATGATGTTCTTAGTCCATGACTTGCTATAACAGAATATCACCATCTGGATAATTTATAAAGAAAAGAAATGTATTTCTCACAGTTCTGGTGAGCGGGAAATCTAATATCAAGGCACTGGAATCTGGTAAGGGCCTTCTTGCTGCATTATCTCATAGTAGAAGGGAGGAAGATCTAAAAAGCACACGTGGGAGAGAAAGGGGAAAAGGGGCCAAACGTATCCTTTTAACAGGATCCTGTTCCTGAGATAACAGCATTAATCCACTCATGAGGGCAAAGCCATCAAGACCTAATCACATCTTTGTTTTTTCTTTTTTTTTTGAGACAGAGTCTTGCTCTGTCACCCACGCTGGAGTGCCTGGGTGGGATCTCAGCTCATTGCAACTTCCACTTCTTGGGTTTAAACGATTCCCCTGTCTCAGCCTCCCAAGTAGCTGGGGCTACAGGTGCCTGCCACCACACCCAGCTGATTTTTTTGTATTTTTAGTAGAGAAGGGGTTTCATCATGTTGGCCAGGCTGGTCTGGAACTCTTGACCTCAGGTGATCTGCCTGCCTCAGCCTCCCAAAGTGTTGGGATTATGGGCATGAGCCATCGCTCTGGGCCCATGAGCTAATCAGCTCTTAAAAATCCCACCCCCTCAGTACTGTTGCATTGGGGGTTAAGTTACAACACATGAACTTTAGGGAACACATCCAAACCATCGCATGTTTCCACTATAGTACTCTCTTCCATGGCTATCTCCCCATCTTCCACCACTTCTTGGCATCACAAACTAGCTGGCTAAAGCCATGCCTTGGACACCACACCCATATCTGGCTCTGTTAATCTGAGATGGAAAACTAAATAGATTAGAAAAGCATTAGATTGCTTTAGACACCAATGTCAGTTGGTAATCAATGTACTGGGAAGAGTGCTTAGGGGTTGAAAGAGCAGTCATGTGACTATATCTTCACTTCAAGGATAGCCTGGGACTTATTACAATTTCCCATTGGGTTAACCAGGAAAATACTCACTTTACTATACCTTGGAAATAATTGTGTCTATTTCAACTCCAGAGTTGGATGTTTAAACTTGGCTGACCCAGCAAAGTTTATATAAGCAAAACAAAAGAAGATCTGGCCCATACTATTGTGACCCATGAATCATTTATCACCTGTCTCCCTGGTTTTTACACCTTGGCTCTTCACACTGGTTTTAATATCTGTTTCTAGAACATTTAGTTTAGAGTTCACTTTGGCCTTTTCTTTCTTTTTTCTTTTTTTCTTTTTTTTTTTTTTTGACGGAGTCTTTTTCTGTCACCCAGGCTGGAGTGCAGTGGCGCGATCTCGTTTCACTGCAAGCTCTACCTTCTGGGTTCATGTCATTCTCTTGCCTCAGCCTCCCAAGTAGCCGGGACCATAGGTACCTGCCACCACGCTTGGCTAATTTTTTGTATTTTTTAGTAGAGAAGGGGTTTCACCATGCTAGCCAGGATGGTCTCGATCTCCTGACCTCGTGATTCACCCGCCTCTGCCTCCCAAAGTGCTGGGATTACAGGCGTGAGCCACCGCACCCGGTCTCTTTCTTCTTTTTTTTTTTTTTGACACAGTCTTGCTCTGTTGCCCAGGCTGGAGTGCCATGTGGTACCATCTCGACTCACTGCAACCTCCGCCTCCTGGGTTCCAGTGATTCTTGTGCCTCAGCATCTTGAGTAGCTGGGACTACAGG
>NW_012102776.1:1203817-1208115 GCF_000951045.1 Mandrillus leucophaeus | reverse complement strand
CTCACAGAGTGCCTGGCATGTGGTAAGTACTCAGTCATTCATGGTTATTATTACCGTAATTTGTTCAAAAGCTGCTCATGATTGCACACTACCGTTTACTTCTGAAAAATTATCTGCAGTACCTTAATTTATGAGGACGTGACATAAAGTGGGCCCTCAATAAAAACTGACTGAAGATCAAACTGAAGCTTTCTCACCTTTCCCTTTAGGGGAAAATTCACTGTTGGATTATATACATTAATCCAACCTTCACTGAAGTTGTTTTTGTTGGATTGTTTTAATAGGGGGGAAAAAAGGCGTATCAACAAAATTCATTACTAGGAAGCTTGAATTTTATCCCAAAACTTAATGTATTCTGGCTGGGTGCCGTGGCTCATGCCTGTAATCCCAGCACTTTGGGAGATCAAGACAGGTGGACCACTTGAGCCTGGGAGTTCGAGACCAGCCTGGGCAACATGGCAAAACCCCGTCTCTACAAAAAATATAAAAATTAGCCAGGTATGATGGCGGGCATCTGTAGTCCCAGCTACTCGGGAGGCTGAGGTGGGAGGATTACCTGAGCTGGGGAGGTCAGGGCTGCAGTGAATTGAGATCACACTACTACACTCCAGCCTGAGTGACAGAATGAGACGCTGTCTCAAAAATGAATAATGTTTTATTTGATGTTTCTTTAGGTATCCATGCTGAAAGATGAAGTTATACAAATTATTTAAAAGTTACATGAACTATTTAAGAACAATTTGAGAACTATTAAAGAACAAATATGTGTCAATGAAACCACTATGTAGGATCAATACTTTAGCAGTTGCTTCTGGGAGATTACCTTTTGTTTATTTCTGACTTATAAAACTGACTAAAAAATAATTTAAAAACTAACGTGGTCAATGAAATCTCATGAAATTTTTAGCTGGTTTGTCATGGAAATAAACTGGAAAGCGATGAGTTAGCTTTATGGAAGAGGCTGATTTCATTCTCTCCCATTTAAAATGATACTTTTGGCTCATGATTTATTTGGATGAAAGTTCCTCTTGGCTTCCTAGCTGTGCACACCTTCCAAGTTTTTTCTTGCAATGCTCTTAAAGCATCTTTGGGTCTTTGATGCTATTTTTGCCTTCCCAATTCATTTGGCAAAAAGCTGTTTGAAAACCTTACTCACTTCAAATAGTACATACATTTAGAAAGCAATTTAAATATTTTGCATTAGGGTAGATCAGCTAGATTCTCCTAGAAATACGGTATTCACTTGCTAAGCCAGTGGCTTTAATAGCTTTTTTCCTTAAAAAAGACAAAACAAAACCCATTTATTCTTTGTTTTTTTCTCAAGCCAAGGAGAAAACAGTCCTACTTCTCTATGATGATGAAATAGATTTTGTAACAGGTTTTTATTCCAAACCCTAGCCCTTAAAATATATGTATATGTATATCCACTATCTTGAGCTGTTTGCACTTATTTTTGGTGGCAATTATTCTGCCAAATAGAATATTTTGTATACAGAAATTTCACAACAAAAGGAATATGACTCTTATACTTACTGTGTTCAAATTGGAGACATGAATTTCAGTGTGTGGCCCTCCCATAAACAAAAATCTCTATACTTTTTTGACTTACTTAACCATGACATGCATTTGCTTGAATTGTTTTTTTCTTTTGTTTCTTTCTTTTTAAATCTTACTATTTTCTTCTGCCTTTCTCATTTCTTTGTTTTTGTATTTTTAATTTTTTGTGTTTTTTTTTACAACAGCTGTAGTGAGACATAATTCACATACCATAATATTTACCCTTATAAAGTATATAAAACTCAGTGGCTTTTAACACATTTGTAGAGTTGTGCAACCATCACCGCTAATTTTAGAGTACTTTCATAACCTCACGTAGACTCTATACTCATTAGCAGTTATGCCCTATTTCCTCTTCCTAGCTGCCGGCAACCACTAATCTATTTTCTGCTTCTGTCGATTTGCCTATTTTGGACATTTTATATAAATGGAATCATACAATATGTGACTGGTATCTTTCACTTAGCATAATGTTTTCAAGATGCGTCTGTACTGTAGCATGTATCAGTACTTTATTCTTTATTGCTGAATAGTATTCCACTGTGTGGATATACCACATTTTATTTATCCATTCATCAGTTGATGCACATTTGGGTTATTTCTTCTTTTTAGTTATTATAAATAATGCTGCTATGAATATTTATTTACAAGTTTAGGTGTAGATATATGTTTTCAATCCTCTTGAATATGTGTGTATCTAGAAACAGTCTCCTTTTTTTTTTACTTTCATTTTTTAAAATCCGAGATAAAATTTCAACAATACATAGTTATTCACAGTTTTAGTTATTTTATGAGTCATTTGTTTAATTGTGGTGTTTGACTTTTATTAATTTCTTAAAACTCTATATATTCACATATTATTGTCAAATTGTTGCAATTTCATTGCTTTAAAAAAAGCATTTTAATTGTTTTTTGACCCAGTGTGGGAGCTCATTCCTGTAATCTAGCACTTTGGGAGGCTGAGATGGGAAGATTCCTAGAGGACAGAAGTTCAAGTCCAGCCTAAGCAACATAGCAAGACCCCATCTCTATTTAAAAAACAAAAACAAAAACAAAAAATGTATTGCCCAATAATTATTTTGAATTTAAAGTTTACAAAGTTAAAGATAGCTTAAACATAAAATACAAGTCTTATTATTATGGAATAATTAGCAGTATCCCTCTCCATTTCTTCTCCCTAGATAATATTAATTCTTTTAGCTTTTTCTTATAGTATTTACTTCCATATTTCTAAATAACATGCTTATCCTGTCATTCTTGGTATTTGTTTCATATATGGCCTGTTAACCTCTTACTATATTCTCCACCTGTCTCCCTCACACTTCCCATTCTCCCAGCCTACTAAAATTCTTACTAATTTTTGTTAGATCAATATTTAACACTTGCATTATTATGACTAAATATAATTTTTGCTGTTGTCATCTAGTATACTATGAATATTTATTATTCCTTGTTCATATTTTTGTTTGGGCTGTCATACAAATTATGATTTTTGTTTAGTTTTCTATGTAATTTATCACTAATTCTTTCTCTTCCAGATTGCAAACATCCTCTTAGTAACTCAAACTTAGTAGATTTCCTGTCAATTTTATCTTCTTGCGGCCATTCCTTCTGTACTTGTCTTGACTGGTTGCTTTCTAGGCTTGCCGCAAAGCTGAATTTTTCCTTTACTGTCACCCTGGGGATTTCTGTTTGTGTTTTGCCTTTTCCTGGTTCCTCTGCATCCTTTGAGAATCTATCCTCTGGGCTGGGATGGGTTTCGGAGCACTTTAGCTAAGGTCTTTGATCAGTTATGCTCCGTAGCTGGAGGGCTGCAAAGTACATTCTCATGGCCACTGCAGCTTTGTTGCCTCTCAGATTTCTTATCTTTGTTTTCTTGGTTTACTCCCTTGGTTTAGTAGATCCTATCGTCTAGTAGCTTAAGAACATTATGGCCCAAGATCCCGCTTCAGTAGTCCTCGAATATTTGGTTATTCCCTTTCCTCAGTGTATTCCCACTGAAATGACCATAGGTCCCTTTAGACGACTGAGGGAATCTTTGCAGTATATATTTCTTGGGGGGAATTGCAGGGTCCTTCCTGGAGACCCAGCCATCTTATCACTTAACAGGTTTCAGTTTAAAAATAGGCTCTGGCCGGGTGTGATGGCTCATGCCTGTAATCCCAGCACTTTGGGAGGCTGAGATGAGCGGATCACTTGAGGTCAGGAGTTTGATACCAGCCTGGCCAATATGGTGAAACCTTGTATCTATCAAAAATATAAAAAATTAGCCAGGTGTGGTGGCATGTGCCTACAGTCCCAGCTACACAGGAGGCTGAGGCCAGAGAATTGCTTGAACCCGGGAGGTGGAGGCTGCAGTGAGCTGAGATCGTGCCACTGCATTCCAGCCTGGGTGACACAGCAAGACTCTGTCTTTAAAAAAAAAAAAAAAAAAAGGCTCAGGTCTGGAAACGGCGCAAGATATTATCATTTTTATTGGAACCACTGTCCTAAGCTACCTACTCCTCCATTCTTTACTTGTTTTGACTGTAGATGTTAAGTAGTACCCTTGTAGGGTGCCAACTTGTTTGGACCCTAGAAACTCCAAATTGTGTTCATCATTTCTACAACTGCCTGACAACCAAGCCCCCTCTGCCGCTGCTTTAACCTTGCTGGTTGTTAGGGTAACTGTGGCCCCCGGCTTCTGGCAGTTACCTGGTCTCTCTTACTCTGGGGGCTCATCATGCTCACTACAATGAAGG
>NW_012102776.1:1199026-1201859 GCF_000951045.1 Mandrillus leucophaeus | reverse complement strand
AAAAACAAAAAGTCTTGTTGTTTGATAGGGCAAGTACCTCCACGTTAGTCTTCGGACACAGGTGTATCTGGGCTATTCTTGTTCTTTCCTCTTTCACATAAATTTTTAGATCATGTCAAGTTCCACAAACAGCCCTTTAGTGTTTTAGTTGGAATTGCACTGAATGTTTAATATCAATGGGAAGAACTGACATGATATTGAGTTTTCAAATCCAAGGATATGGTATATATATCCATTTATTTAAGTCTTTTAAAATGTCTTTCAATATTTTAATCTTTTTTCCAGAAAAGGCTTGCATATCTTTTTAAAGATTCATAGCTGGCATTTTAAATTTTGTTATTTTTGTAAATGGTATCTTTTAAAATGTTACAAAACATTTTTTGGTCGTTTCTTGCTAGTGTGCAGTCATGCCTTTCAAAACGGACCTACCTTGAGGCAAAGGGGCCAGGACTTTATGCCCCACATCAACCAGGCATTGGATAAGGGCGGCCCTCCGGGACTGGGCGTGGCCCCGTGTGAGGAGCCTCTTGGCTTGCGGGAAATGCCTGGAGAGTGACTCAGCTGAGAGCTGTCAGCCGCCGACATTCCCGTCAGCTGGGGAAAGGCTCCTCAGGTCCTGACCGGGCTATCTCAGCAGCAAGCCCTCAGCACTAAATGCCTTCTAACGGGTTAAAGAAATTCTCGTTTATTCATAGTTTTAAAGTTAAATGTTCCTGCTTTGGCAAAAGAAGCAGAGTGGTCCAGCTGTATTGTATGACATTTGGATCTGGGGTTTACCTGTTTGTCTAATAGACTTCCAACTAATCGTGTTTCAGTCTTACCTTTACCCCCAGTTTTCAGAACTACCGGATGTCTTTCAAGCCTGGGCCTTTCTGGTTTTGCAGGAAAGATTGGCTTGCTTTAGGCTTCTCCTACTGCCAGCATAGGTTTTAGCGTTCTTTGATTATCTAAATCAGTTACCGCTTCATCACCTGCTTTCTAACCTTCCGAGTTTTGTCGCTGTCTTCCCTTCTTTTCTCTTTGTTTTGTACTCCCTCCTTTTATTTTATTTACAACAATTGAGACATCTAGGGTATCTCTCTTTTTTTTTGTTTTGAGACGGAGTCTCACTCTGTCGCCCAGGCTGGAGTGCAGTTGCACGATCTCGGCTCACTGCAACCTCTGCCTCCCGGATCCAAGCGAGTCTCCTGCCTCAGACCCCCGAGTAGCTGGGATTACAGGTGCCCGCCACCACGTCTGGATAATTTTTTTTATTTTCAGTAGAGACGGGGTTTCACCATGTTGGCCAGGCTGGTCTCAAACTCCTGACCTCAGGTGATCCGTCTACCTCAACCTCCGAAAGTGCTGAGATTACAGGCATGACCCACCGCGCCTGGCTGGTGTCTCTTCCTGGCCTGTATCTCTCCTTTTTCATCCTTAATTGTGATTTAAGTAGGGCTTCAGGAAAGAGCAGAGGTATAATAAAAGCGTGCTTCCAATTGCTCTCTTGCCTGAAAGCCCTGCTTGATTTGGAAGATTTATGAAGTAAGGGCAAGGCAGGCTGAGTTTGACACATGCTGGTTCTAATGCCTGAAATTACATCCTCTTCCATCCTTGCTTGTCTAACCCATCCTTCAGCCCTCACTTTGTAGTCACATTTTCCAGAAAGCCTGGCTTCACAGCCCAAGTCCTGGATTAGATGGCCCTTCTAGACAATCTCATTATAATCTGTGTTCACTCCTTGTCACACTTTGCAGTAATTACCTGTTTAACAGTCTTTAAGATCTCATAGGCTAAATGTTTTGATTGGTGGGATTCTATTTGATCTCTATTGGAGTCCCTAGTCCCAAGCATAGAGATGATTTAAGAGGTACTCAATAAAGTTGTATTGAGTGAATATGTATTACATAGCTTTGGATTGATTTCTGATCAATGCAGTCGCTTACAAAGTTCTCACTTTCTGCAAATTTTTTTTTGTTCTTTCTTTGCTGAGCTGGAGAAACCAAAAAGGCAAAATACTAGTTCTATTTCCATGGACATTGGAAACTTTAACCAATGCCATTTAAAAAGTACTTGGATTTCATCTTTAATATGAAGAGTTAGATGGAGTGGATGATGTATAAATTTCTTTCTTTAAAATTATTTGAAATTCTTGGAAAGTTTTCTACTTAATCTTTAAAAAAAGGCGTTGTAAAAAATCTCTTTTTTACATTATGACAAGAAAGGCATTATGACAACTACTGCATATACAATAAAATATGAGGATAAAATATTAAAAACGGAAGAGATTTTTAATGGGTGTTTTAGGTGTTCATAAATATTGTTTACGTCAAAATCCATTTTAGGAAATAAAAGCAACATTGGTAACTTTGGCAACCTTTTAATATAAATTAATATAAAATTGCATATCATATTTGCCATTCTGTAGTGCAATACTCTTAGTGCTGTCATACTTTGCAGTCAAAAGTGCCACTGTGCCTGGCCTGGATGGCAGGAAGATTGCTTGAGCCCAGGAGTTTGAGACTAGCCTGGGCAACATGGCAAGACCCCATCTCTTTAAAAAAAAAAGAAAGGGCCATCCAGTGGAACAAAACTCAGACTGATGTAACCTTCCCAAGGGAAAGTTCTTGGAGAGTTTGTCTGACTGCTATTTATATATAGGAGATAACACAAAATTATACTTACTCATCTTCTGATTCTAAAGGTCCAGGGGCCCCTTCTAAGAATATTTGTAGATAAGGAATACCCTGGAGGATGCTTTTGTGACAAGCAAACTCATCCTCCAGTATAGAAAACCTATTACAGGGTCTGTAATTCAGCTACACAGGACATCTGGAAAGGCAGACTTTGAGGC
>NW_012102776.1:1196043-1197496 GCF_000951045.1 Mandrillus leucophaeus | reverse complement strand
GTGAGAAGACCCTACTGAGGCCTTTCCACCACAAGGCAGTCAGAAAATCCTCACAGTTAACCCCTGTCTGCTGACAAGCAGATAACTAGTGTTAAATCCCAGCCCAATACAGCTGGGGAAGTTCTAGGTCTGAAGGATCTGCAAGAAGGATCTGCAGGGAGAGGCAGCAGCATCACTGAGACCTTGTCGGTTCCTGCAGTCTCCTAAAGGTAGGAGAGATGGGCACAGATTTGGGAATCTGGTGACCCAGAATTCTTGGGGCTACCCACCCAGATGTTTCAGGGCTCTGGTGTTTTTGTGACGGATCTGCCTTGCCTGATAAATGCCTCTGCAGTTCCTTATTCTAAGTCCTATGATTGCCCCGCAGCTGAGCTCTCTTCCACTGCAGGGTGATAAGGATCTCTTTGTAAGCAATACCAGCACAAGTGCATCCTGGCTCTCATACTTAACCTTTAGTTGTTAACTGCTCTCAGTTTCTTATCACTCTGAAGGGTTTCAATTCAACTTAGTAATAACTAGCTACTGTCTTTGCAGGTGTTGTCCCCACTGCATCTTTGAAATGCCTGGATTCTTGCTTTGGCAAGCCTGTTTTTCTGAGGGGATGTTTCCTCAGGTCATCACCCGTGAAATAGTGGCAATCGAGCCACTACCTTGAGCCAGGGGCAATCTGTGACTCACTCTCCACTCAGCATGGGGTTTTCCTTGCCAGTCAGTGATTCCATCCCCAATCTCCACCTTACAGCCTGCTTTCTTGGACCGTTCCTGGTACCAACTATGTCAATTCAGTTCCTCCGAAAAGCAGATATCGAGATGGAATTAGAGGTGTATGAGATTTATTGGGAAGAAACACCTGTGAAGGATAAAGGTCATGATGTTATGATGTGTGTCTGACACATGTGAAGAGAGCATGGGAAGGAAGAAGTAGCTCTGAAAAAGGTAGTCTCGCCCAGGGCTATTGAGGCACCCATAAGTAAAGACTGTCCACCAGAGAAGTCCCTCACTGGTTAAGAATTGTCTGTTTCTGGTACACCCACAGTGTTCAGTCACTGGGAACACTCTGCGGGGAGAAAGGCATTGATGTGAACACCATGGTAGATGCAGAAGGTACAACAGGTAGGGGCTGTCAGCCAACAGTCTCTTTGGCGCAGGTTATCTCTTGAAAGGAAATCTGAGTGGTGCGTGTTCATAGCTACCATAGCTATTGTTGCTTGATAGGTTTGCAATGCCTGCTTTGCTGTAAATCAGGTTTATTTGCAAGAGTTTTTATTGATTTATATATATATTTTGGTTTTTAATACGTATTTTATTGATTTTTATATGTATCCTGTGCCAGTACCACATTATCTTAATTATAAGAGCTTTGCTGGGTGCCATGGCTCATGCCTGTAATCCCAACACTTTGGGAGGCTGAGGTTGATGGATCACTTGAGGCCAGGAGTTTGAGACCAGCCTG
>NW_012102776.1:1187296-1190708 GCF_000951045.1 Mandrillus leucophaeus | reverse complement strand
TTGCAGTAATTACCTGTTTAACAGTCTTTAAGATCTCATAGGCTAAATGTTTTGATTGGTGGGATTCTATTTGATCTCTATTGGAGTCCCTAGTCCCAAGCATAGAGATGATTTAAGAGGTACTCAATAAAGTTGTATTGAGTGAATATGTATTACATAGCTTTGGATTGATTTCTGATCAATGCAGTCGCTTACAAAGTTCTCATTTTCTGCAAATTTTTTTTGTTCTTTCTTTGCTGAGCTGGAGAAACCAAAAAGGCAAAATACTAGTTTTATTTCCATGGACACTGGAAACTTTAACCAATGCCATTTAAAAAGTACTTGGATTTCATCTTTAATATGAAGAGTTAGATGGAGTGGATGATGTATAAATTTCTTTCTTTAAAATTATTTGAAATTCTTGGAAAGTTTTCTACTTAATCTTTAAAAAAAGGCGTTGTAAAAAATCTCTTTTTTACATTATGACAAGAAAGGCATTATGACAACTACTGCATATACAATAAAATATGAGGATAAAATATTAAAAACGGAAGAGATTTTTAATGGGTGTTTTAGGTGTTCATAAATATTGTTTACGTCAAAATCCATTTTAGGAAATAAAAGCAACATTGGTAACTTTGGCAACCTTTTAATATAAATTAATATAAAATTGCATATCATATTTGCCATTCTGTAGTGCAATACTCTTAGTGCTGTCATACTTTGCAGTCAAAAGTGCCACTGTGCCTGGCCTGGATGGCAGGAAGATTGCTTGAGCCCAGGAGTTTGAGACTAGCCTGGGCAACATGGCAAGACCCCATCTCTTTAAAAAAAAAAGAAAGGGCCATCCAGTGGAACAAAACTCAGACTGATGTAACCTTCCCAAGGAAAAGTTCTTAGAGAGTTTGTTTGACTGCTATTTATATATAGGAGATAACACAAAATTATACTTACTCATCTTCTGATTCTGAAGGTCCAGGGGCCCCTTCTAAGAATATTTGTAGATAAGGAATACCCTGGAAGATGCTTTTGTGACAAGCAAACTCATCCTCCAGTATAGAAAACCTATTACAGCGTCTGTAATTCAGCTACACAGGACATCTGGAAAGGCAGACTTTGAGGCACATTCTTTCTCTTTCATGTGTACACTTTTAACAAAGGAGACAATTTCATTTGCTTTTAATTTTTTTGGACGTCTCTAAAGTTACACATACACAGTGTAGATAGTGTGAAAAATATAAAAAAAAATTAAGGAAAAATGAAAATCACCTGGAATCCTACTTCAGCGAAACCACTCCTGATATTCGATTGCATCAGTTTCCTGGCTTTTCTTTCTTGATGTGTTTATTTCCTCCCATGGTTGAGACACTCTAAGTATAGCTCCAGGTCCCTCTATTTCCACTTAGCAACGAATTATTGCTATTTCTTTAATTCATTAAATATTCTTTGAATATATAATTTTAATGGTTGTGTAATAGTCATCATATAAATGTACCATAATTTAACAGTTTCCCTGTTTATCATCTTATAGAGTGTTTTCTTATTTGTCCTATTACGGCAATAAGCTATAGTTCATAACTTTATTGTAAGTCTTGTTATGACTGAGGAAATTCATTCTGTAACTCTGAAGAATGAAAGTAAACACAGGTTTTGTTGTAGAGCCTTTTTTGAGATAATACATGTGAAATGTACATAAGTTATTAATAGAAAAGGTAATATATTTGGTAGGTATGATTAGTATTAGTGTATGGGGAATTTTATTTGTATTATTTATATTATCTGTATTGTTAAACTTAAGCAGCCTGCTATTTCAGAAAAAGTTAAATCATATCTACTTTCAGAATAAATTAAATCATAAACCATAGTCTATGTGACATAGTTAATATATTAAACCAAGTGTTGTCAGAGACCACTGATTGTCAAACTGGATGGCAAGCTATTAGTGGGTGAAGATATATTATTCCTTGTAACCAACATTGTTTTTAAAGTAAAATACAGTACAATATAAAAATATCAAAGGGCATCCCTTAGTTTTCTTATTCGAAAGAGTGAAAGCTACTGGCATTGACCGATAGAAAAGTTTATTGTTTTGTAACCACTAGAGGGCAGTCATTACATTAGTTTAAAAAAAGGCCAACTAACAGCTTAACACAAGTCGACCTGGTTTTACAACTGATTATGATAGACACAAAATTACATTTAAAAAGATTGTTGGGCTGTTAATGTACTGTTATTTGAGGACCTATTACATGGCACACATTGAGTTAGGGAGACATTGATGAATAAGCCATGTTCTAGAATACAGTGAGAAGGTAAGTGTGATATTACAAGGCAGTTATGCATGTCGTTTGGGCTTATGTTTGCCTTTCCAGCCTCATATCCTGCCACTCCCCAACTTGCAACCTGAACTGCAATCATGTTGAGCTACTTGTAGTCACCTTGAACACACTATTTTGTCTTCCTGGAATATTTTTTGTGTCCCTCTTCGCCTGGTGAACCGCCACTTACACTCTAAGCCCCAATATCTTGACTTTCCCAGACAGAAAAAATATGTGCTTTCTCCACTTGACTCCTTCTGGGTCAAGTTCAGCCCTATTACAGTTGATTGCTTATGTCTCATTCCCCCAGGAAACTGAACTACTGGAGGGCAGGGAATATATCATTCATTTTTTTTCTGTAGCTGGGGTATAGTGCCTGGCACATAGACAGTGCTTAACATAAATATTTAGTCAATGAGCAAATAGAAGTGCTATAAAGAGATACTGTAATGAATTTCTTTGTTATGTAATCTCTCAATTGATCTTCTACCCTCTCATTTTGTATATGCCACTAACATAGCAGCTATTCAACTGCCAAAGCAAATCAAAGACAGACCGTTTGACTTATTGATGGTGAGGGAGGGTTAGGCTTTACTGAATATGAAACAGGAGGGGAATTCTGCAGGAAGATTTAGGTTTCCCTAGTTATTTCCCCCATGATGACTTGCAAGATGATATTTACTTTAGGAATACAATAGCTAAGACTAACTTTTATTGTTCCATCCCTTCCTTACTTTTGCAATATTTACTTGGCCAAGTAGGTAAAGCAGTTTTGTTTGCCATTTGGCTAGCAGCTAATGATGCTGCTGACACCTTTGGTATTAAGAAGACAGGGTGCCAGCTGGGCGCAGTGGCTCACACCTGTAATCCCAGCACTTAGGGAGGCCAAGGCGGACAGATCACCTGAGGGCAGGAGTTTGAGACCAGCCTGGCCAACAGGGTGACACCCCATCTCTACTAAAAATACAAAATTAGCCAGGTGTGGCGGTGCATGCCTGTAATCCTAGCTACTATGGAGGCTGAGGCAGGAGAATTGCTTGAAACTGGGAGGTGGAGGTTGCAGTGAGCCAAGATCGCACCATTGCACCCTAGCCTGGGAGATAAGAGTGAAACTC
>NW_012102776.1:1185180-1187106 GCF_000951045.1 Mandrillus leucophaeus | reverse complement strand
CCCAATTGGTATATGCATTTGTTTATAAAATTTTCGTTATATGTTCACCTTAGTCATGTTTGTAAAAAGTTGAAAAAATATTTTTAGCTAATTCTAAATCTTGTAAATAAGCCTATAGTCGTAATCATCTGGAAAATTCTGCTCTGAAAAGAAACCTTGGCTGGGCGCAGTGGCTCACATCTGTAAATCCTAGCACTTTGGGAGGCCAAGGTGGGCGAATCACTTGAGGTCAGGAGTTTGAGACCAGCCTGGCCAACACAGTGAAACCCTGTCTCTATTAAAAATATAAAGATTAGCCAGACATGGTACTAGGTGCCTGTAATTCTAGCTACTCGGAAGGCTGAGGCAGGAGAATCACTTGAACTTGGGCAGTGGAGGTTGCAATGAGCCAAGATGGTGCCCCGGCACTCCAGCCTGGATGACAGAGTGAGACTCTGTCTCAAAAAAGAAAGCTGGTTGTACGTGATAGAGGTTAAGTCACTTGTAAAGACAGATAGACTTTGGTTTGATTCTTGGATATATCTTTCCCCACCTTTGCAACCTTGGGCACATTACTTAACCTTGCAACACCTCAGTTCCCTTATTTGAATATGGACATAATAATAATACTTCTTTGGGTTCCTAGGGGGATTAGATGAAATCCTGCATATAAAGAGCTTTGCACAAGACTTGGCATATTATAAGCCTTCCACAAACGTTAGCTGTTGTTACAGGAAAAGGTCTTTATTGCAAGATAAAATCTTTTTTCTTCTTGGCATGTAGACATTTTTCCATTTCAAATAAACAGCTCTTAACGGTTCTTTTTCTTCCACTGTGGCAATAAAAAGGAGTATTTTTGTCATTTTGATAAGATATATACCATAAGCAAACGAGTGCTTGTGACTGTAAAAACCTTGGCGGTGAAGCCTCCCCTGTGGGATGCTGCAGGTCAGGGACAACTGGATGGGCCTCAAAAAGTCTCCCAGACTGTTTCCCCATTGATAAGGTTTGGATCTGTGTCCCCAACCAAATCTAGTGTTGAATTGTAATCCCCAGTGCTGGAGGTGGGGCCTGGTGGGAGGCGATTGGATCACGGAGGCGGTTTCTCATGGTTTAACACCACCCTCCCTTGGTGCTGTCTTCACGATAGTGAGTTATCGTGACATCTGGTTGTTTAAAAGTGTGTGGCACCTTTGTCCTCTCTCTCCTGCTCCTACCACATAAGATGTGCCTGCTTCCCCTTTGCCTTCTGCCACGATTGAAAGTTCCCTGAGGCCTCCCCAGAAGCCAAGCAGATGTCAGATCATGCTTCCTGTGCAGCCTGTGGAAACACGAGCCAATTAAACCTTTTTTCTTTATAAACTACCCAGTTTCAGGTATTTCCTTATAGCAGGGTGAGAACAAGCGAATCCACCCATCCATCCACAGAGTTCATAATCTTTGCAGCCACTGCAGAAGCAGTAGGAAATATTGCTGCAGCAGCAAGCACCTTGAGGCTCTTTTACTACTTTGATGAGATGGAAATTTCTTTTCTTCAGTATCATTGATATTGGGCTTGGAATGGGGTTTTGAAACAGACTGTCTAAATTATTAACTCCTGTGGGCAAGAACATTACCCTGTATAATCTATATCAAGTAAAAAAAAAATATATATATATATTTAATACATTTAAAACTATTCAATGTATGTTCTAATGTTTTATATAATTATAGTGATATTCGCTCCAAATCCCAAATTGGGATACGTAGTTTTACAAAAGATTTAAAAAATTTTGAGAATTAAAAAAAATTTAACTTGTTATTTTGAAATAACTTTAGGCTTACAGAAGAGTGACCATAATGACACAAAGTGTTTCTGTTACCCAGCTTTCTCTAATGTTAATATCCTGCATAACCAGGTACAGTTATCGAAACTAAGAAACTAATATTTGTATATAACACTATTAA
>NW_012102776.1:1180432-1183460 GCF_000951045.1 Mandrillus leucophaeus | reverse complement strand
CCAGGTTGGAGTGCTGTGGTGCAATCATGGCTCACTGCAGCCTCGAACTTCTGGGCTCAGGTGATCCTCCTGCCTCAGTCTCCGAAGTAGCTAGGACTACAGGTACATGCCACCATGCCTGGCTATTTTACTTCAGTTTTTATAGAGACTGAGTCTTGCTGTGTTGCACAAGTTTGTTTCAAACTTTTGGCCTCAAGCAATCCTCCTTCCTCAGCCTCCCAAAATGTTGGGATCATAGGGGTGAACCATCGTGCCTGGCCTTGGTACCTTATTTTGAGAGCCCCTAGCTAAACTGGGGTTCCAGTGCCAGAGTCGCTAGCAACCCTACCCCAACAGGATATGAAGGGGAGATGGATGTGGGTGTTTACAGTGTGCCTTTCATGGGATACTTCTTTTACCCGGAGGATGGCCTAAGGCCTAGTTGCCTGACCTGACTGGGGGTCTCTCACATGGGAAACTTGTTTATACTGGCAGGTGCCCTTGTGGCTCTTATCTGATCTGTGTCCAGTTTATGCCTGCCTGATCATCACTTTGGCACCGGGAGTTCAACCTTGTGCTCTCCCTGGTGTCCCCTGGTTCTTCAGATGGAAAGCACAAATTCAGTACATCACCACAACAGGAAGTAAGTTCAATGATTTTCACATACAGATCCTGGGCAAGGAGGGTATAATGAGTCAGGAGGGCAGTCCTCTGTCCCCGGGTCATATAAGGCAGAAAGGAAGAGCCAGAGAGAAAGTGTGTCTAGCAGCATGTCTAAGGGAATGGAGTATGGGCCACTTTAACAAGCAAATGTCTCAATGGTCCATTTAAAGAGAGGCAGGAGAGCAGGGAGCCCAGTCTGCTAGGCAGGAGAGATCCATCTAAGTTCTTGTCGCTGGCCACCAGCTTGAGCCATCTAGGTGTAACGTAGAACTGGAAATTGTGCCAAAGATGACTGAGCCCTGCTTTTGGCATGAGAAAGTTACACTTACATTCAAAATGGATGCTGAGCAACATAAAATTATAGGAATTCTCTATATATCTCCAACATCAATCCAGCACCACAAGTTTTATTCTAGTATTCCCCCTTTCTGGGAAAAGCAAAATAATAGAAACAAAACCCAGAGGAGTAGTTGCTCAGGGCTGTATGAAGGAATTTTTGGCATGATAGGGCTGTTCTGCATGGTACAGTAGTGGTGGGTATACAATGCTATGCATATGTCAACACCTACACAATTCTACAAAGAGTGAATTTACTGTATGCAAGTAAGAAAAACATCCAGGATGTTGGAAGAATCCAACGTGGGATACAGATTGTGACAAATGAATCTAACCGTATTAAAATGAGTAAACTTGGTAAACTATCACTCCTGTAATCTTAGCGACTCAGGAGGCTGAGATGGGAAAGTGGTTTGAGGCCAGTGGTTCCAGTCTAGCCTGGGCAACACAGTGAGATCCCCTCTCTAAAAAAGAAAAAGGAAAAAAAAAAGAAAAAAAAAAAAAAAAGCCGGGCATTGTGGTGCATGCCTTTAGTCCCAGATACTGGGAGACTGAGGTGGGAGGATCTCTTGAGCCCAGGAGTTCGAGGCTGCACTGAGCCATGATTGTGCCACTGCACCCCAGCCTGGGTGATAAAGTGAGAACCCCAACTCTTAAAAACAAAACAAACACCCACCACAGTGAAGGTGGTAGAAAGGAAGGAACTGGCCTTAGTAACTTTGGAAAACTGTGCATTGACTGAATAAGTAAGACTGGGCATGAAAAGAATGATAAAAATGCTGTACTTTAGTTGGCAAATTTGTTTCTCCTAAATATGTGGATTAGCAATTCTGAAGCGAATTTTCATGTATACTAGAGTTAAATTAGTGCATGCATTGTGGCTCATGAGTGTCAGTTTTCTCAATGTCAAAGAAGATTCAAACATTTTGAGAATTTTTATATTAAAAATTTACAGAGATATAAAAACTAAATCACATTTAGTTATACATTTAATTGATCATTTTTATTTTAAAGAGTAAATTACATGAAATTGACAAAATTTAGTACATGTAATATCTATCAAAATACATACATGTAAATGTGTGTATATTTATATATGTTTACAGTACAGTTTTCGCAAAAAGCTTCAACATTCATAAGAAACACAGACGTAGTTATTCTGGTGCAACATGGATTTAAAATAAGGCCATGGTAATCCTCCCTGATGCCAATTTTAAAATGAAGACTGTCTAAATTTTTCTGACCAGTTATTAGACGCCCTGCCTCTCCCAAATGTGTTTAAACTTTTCTTTCGATTATTTGATACCTTTTGCCCAAGAGATTACTATCTCTTTTTTTTTTTTTTTAAACTGGGTCTCGCTTTGTCATTCAGGCTGGAGTGCAATGGCACGATGCCTGATCACTGCAACCTCTGCCCCCTGGGCTCAAGCGATCCTCCCACCTCAGCCTCCCCAGTAGCTTGGACCACAGGCACACATCACCAAGTGCAGATTTTTTTTTTTTTTTGGTATTTTTAGTAGAGACGGGGTCTTGCCATGTTACCCAGGCTGGCCTTGAATTCCTGAGCTCAAACGATCCACCTACTCAGCCTCCCAAAGTGCTGGGATTTGCCAGGCTGGAGTGTAGTGGTGCAATCTCAGCTCACTGCAACCTCCGCCTCCAGGGTTCAAGTGATTCTCCTGCCTCAGCCTCCTCAGTAGCTGGGACTACAGGTGCACGCCACCACCCCCAGCTAATTTTTGTGTTTTTAGTAGAGACAGGGTTTTACCATGTTGGCCAGGATGGTCTCAAACTTTTGACCTCGTGATCTGCCTGCCTTGGCCTCCCAAAGTGCTGGGATTACAGGTGTGAGCCACCATGCCCAGTCAACATTTTAATATTTTATATAGAGATGGGGTCTTGCTACATTGCCCAGGCTGGTCTCAAACTCCTGGGCTCAAGCAATCCTGCCTTGACCTTCCAAAGTGCTGGAATTACAGGCATGAGCCACTGTGTCTGGCCAAACAATTTTATTTTTATTACATTTCCACTTTTCACTTTTATAGCATGC
>NW_012102776.1:1172346-1174492 GCF_000951045.1 Mandrillus leucophaeus | reverse complement strand
GGAGTTCTTGTGAAAACAATGTCCAATGGAACTAATGATGAAAGGGCCTGGAACCCACATAGTTAGGCACGTCAGAAGGAAACCTATGGGAATGTTAGCCCCTGCGTCCCTGTCCAGTTGTCTCTCTCCCTCTTTGTAATAAATCTGTTTCATTTAGTCCCGGGAAGTTATTTTCTCCTTTTCAGTCTCTGAAATAATATTCATTTGGCTAACTCTGAAGCTTTTCTCAGAATTCAGAATGTTGTTCATCTCCTATATGTTCATACGCCTGTGAAGTTAGCGCTTTTAACACTGATTTATAAGACATCGCTTATTTTTATGTTTCCTCTATCAGACTGTACCCATCAGGAAAACAAAGCCATTATAAGAATTATAGGACTAAGGTATTTATTACAGGAATTACATTTTGCCAAATATAGGAGCTGGGAAAATGAGGGTCTGGAAAAGGAAAACTGAAGGATCAGAGTATATGGGGCAAAGGATAAAAATGTAGCCTGCTCTACTGTGGCGTGCCAGTCAGGATCAGAGAAAGGATGACTAAGCAGGCTGTTTGAAACACTGCTGTGGGAAACAAATGGAAGCGTGCAGGGAAATCTGATAATCCGAGCATGCCCAAGCTGCTGAAGTGGAACTATGACGGGGAGCTTGCTGGGGAAATCTACGGAAACTGCCGAATGTGGAACGACTCTGCTTTTCTGAAGCTACTGTCTTCAGGTCCGCAGCCCAGTGCCTGGTGGTGGGCCTGGGGCTGCTGTTGGCCAGCAGGGCCTGTAGTCATGAGGATGCTATAGAGTAGAGAGGAGTGAGCTGCTGGGCACCTTTGTATTTGTCCATCACTGACTAACCATGATCAAGATCTTCCAACAATAATGGTTTCTGGTCACTTTTGCCTTCTTTTGTGGCCAAAATTTCTAACCTAGAAATGTGAATCCTAGCTTTAGCAAAGTTGGCTATTTTGTGCTCATGATGTATTCTTAGAATGTAGCAAAGTTTCTGGCACATAGACAGCACTTAATATTTAATAAACAAAAGAAGAAATGGAAGACCATTTATACACTGCAAATGAGAAGCAAAGCAAAATTTGTCACTGAGACATGAAAGTATTTCATAAATCTCTTTCTTGACTATAACAGTTAATTCAACATTTATGTAGTACTGCTGTTTTATTGATAGATTGGTGACTAAGAGAAGTCCAGCAAAAGAAGAATTTGTCACTGCATGTCCACTACTGTCAATGGGAGAGGGTACTTGGATTGACTCCACTGGCTTTCCTCATCAGTGCAGGCTACACTTTGATCCCCTTCCCCAAGAACTCCCGGATGGACAAAGGACAGGGGAACAAGAAGGTAGGTGACTTTCTTGTTTGTCATCACTGTTTCTAGACCAGTGTTTCTCATCCTTCGCTTCCCATTCGAATTCTTCAGCGAGCTTAGAAATATCTAAATGCTGAAGCTGCTCTCAGGTACGACCCAGGCATCAATATTTTTTAAAGTTCTCCATGTGATTCCAATGTGTATCCATGTTTATGTTTCTATGTGAAGTTAGTGCTTCACATACAACTAACTTGTGTTTCAAAGTTAGCTAGCAGCATTGGTATTACCTACTCACATCCCAGACCTACTACATTAGAAAATGTATTTACCAAGATCTGTAGGTGGTACAAAGTACACTAAAGTTTAAAAAATGCTGTTTCAGACCATTTTTACCAGAACCCAGTGCCAAGGCAAAAAATAAAAAAAAGATTCAGTAACGTCTAGTTTTAACACTGCATGTTCTCACTCATAAGTGGGAGTTGAACAATGAGAACACATGGACACAGGGAGGGGAACATCACACACCAGGGCCTGTCAAGGGGTGGGGAGCTAGGGGAGGGAGAGCATTAGCGGAAATACCTAATGTAGTTGACGGGTTGATGGGTGCAGCAACCCACCATGGCACGTGTATACCTATGTAACAAACCTGCACATTCCGTACATGTATCCCAGAACTTAACGTATAATTAAAAAAAAAAAAACTCTCAAGACAGAAGAGATATGGATCCTTAATGATGTACACTTCTTAGCAGTTTTTCAATTAGGATACACATCTAAAATTATTTGAAGATTGGTACACTAATACCTGTTTGTGCTCCCAGGACTGATGAAAA
>NW_012102776.1:1168809-1171171 GCF_000951045.1 Mandrillus leucophaeus | reverse complement strand
ATTTTAACTATTTTCAACTAGCTTTTGCTTGTAGAGGCATTCTTTGGTTCCTAAGAGGTGTTAAAGTGAGGGATTATTAACGGTGAAGCTAGTTTGGCATGCAGGACGCTACTGTGTACATATATACTACTAGTGTACATGAATATAAACCCTTGTCTTTTTTTTTTTTTAAAAATAAAAGTGAGTTTTCATCTGAGGTGCTTAGAATGATTCAGAAACAACTTGGCACACTCTTCTGGCCTGCTTGCCCCCATTGAAATGTTATTTTATAAATTACATCTTAATTCACATAATTTTTTCTTGATAGTATAAAAATTCTCAAGTATTTTCTAAAAGGGCACACAACTTTCTATTTAAAAGTCTAAGCACTAAATTTTCTGTTGCCTTCCTAAAGCCTACTCTTATAATTCAAAATATAGGAAAGCACAAATGTTTCCTTCATTAGGTCAATTTTTTCACTAATTTTCTTCATTGAAAAAGTGAATTCATTTTCTGTTTTCCCTCATTTCATCCAATAGTTTCCATTTCTACCAACAAGGTGTGGCAGAAAGAACATGGGTTTTGGAACCAGATAAACCTGAGTTTGAATCTTGATTCTCTCACTGTCGGTAGCTATGTGGGCTTGGGTAAATTTAACTTCTTTAAGCCTCCAGTTTCTCATCTGTAAAATGGAGACAAAAATACCCATGGTTTGGGTGACTGGTCAGATTAAATAAAAAAACATATGCACAAAATCTGGTACATGGTAGGCATTCAACATGTTAATGCATTTCTCACTGCATCAAGTGTTTCAAAACTAATTATGGGGAGGAACCAAAATTTAGTAGTGTTATTAATAAAAGACCACATAACATGTTTTCTTAAAACTGTTAATTTCTAATTTTGATTCATTACCTTTTTAAAATTTTTTTTAAATTTTGAGGCCGGGTCTCACACTGTCACCCAGGCTGGTGTGCAGTGGCGAAACACAGCTCACCGCAGCCTCAACCTCCCAGGTTCAAGTAATCCTCCTGGGTTTAAGTAATCCTCTTGCCTCAGGCCCCAAGGAGCTGGGACTACAGGTGCATGCCACCATGCCTGGTTAACTTTTGTATTTTTTGTAGAGACAGGGTTGCCCAGGCTGGTCACGAACTCCTGAGCTCAAGCCATCTGCCCACCTCGGCCTGCAAAGTGCTGAGATTACAGGCATGAGCCAACAGCCCTGGCTTGATTCATGACATTTTAATGAAAAATTTCATGTTTTTTCTGTATGCCAAAATGCCATGTATGAAATTCGGAAGAATCGATGTAATTGTACAGCCATAGGAAGGCCTCCCTTCACCATACAAAAAGGTAACCTTTGCTCTATTGCTGCCACCAAAGGCCATTTTGTGGGATGTGGTAACTTTAGGAATATTTATTACACTGAAATGGGCAATTAAAAAATCAAAATATGCCATACTTTATAAACATCTTATCAGTAAGTTAGAGGTTTAATAAAGAGGTTTAATAAACAGAAATTTTATTTAACATATATTTGAACATGGAATCTATAAATTACAAAGGAGCACTGTGAATTCTGTGGAAAAATGTTTGTTTGCTCTACTCACAAGCTTCATCCTTGTGGCATGTATTCAGAGCTAGGTTATGTCCTGCTTTTTGTTCAGGCAGGCATAATGTCTTTCATGGTATTCTCAGAACTTTGTTAAACTTCACTGCTTTGTTAAATGTTCACAGCTCTGTTAAACTTCACTGCTCACAAAATCTGAGTTAGGACAAATGTTCACGGGGGTTGTTGCTCACATGTTTTCCTATGGCTGGTTTTGACAAAATAGTATGCATCTAGTCCTAGAGAAGTACATGAAAGGTCTTCTTCTGAAAGGTCTTCTTAGACGGATTCTGCTGGAATTTATCTCTTGTCTCTGCAGCTGCTGGTTCTATCTTCTCTCTTCTCCTGGAAATCAGAAAGAAGAAACAAGCATGCAAATTGCAAACACATGCTGAAACAGTGCAGCCACAAACTAGGCTGCTATGTCAAATAGTGGCATATTCAATACATCCTCACATCGTTCTCTCAGGTAATGATTTTAAGGTTGGAGAGGACTTTACAGATTATTTACCTCAACCCTTATGTTATTTTCATCAGTACCTTTCTACTCTAAAAGATAAAATTCCCATTTTGAAAATGTCCAATTTTACAATTTCATTAAAAATTCAGAGTTCAGGCTGGGCGCAGTGGCTCACGCCTGTAATCCCAGCACTTTGGGAGGCTGAGGTGGGCAGATCACGAAGTCAGGAGTTCAAGACCAGCCTGGCCAATATGGTAAAACCCTGTCTCTACTGAAAATACAAAAATTAGCTGGGTGTGGTGGCATGTGCCTGT
>NW_012102776.1:1157820-1166369 GCF_000951045.1 Mandrillus leucophaeus | reverse complement strand
AAAAAATTAGCCGGGCGAGGTGGCGGGCGCCTGTAGTCCCAGGTACTCGGGAGGCTGAGGCAGGAGAATGGCGTGAACCCGGGAGGCGGGGCTTGCAGTGAGCTGAGCTCCGGCCACTGCACTCCAGCCTGGGCAACAGAGCCAGACTCCGTTTCAAAAAAAAAAAAAGAAAATACTCTGAATATAAAAATGTTCATATTCTGTAGACAGCCCAGAAATAATGCTGCACTCCTATAACCATCTGATCTTCAACAAAGTTGACAAAAACAAGCAATGGGGAAAGGATTCCCTATTCAATTAATGGTGCCGGGATAAGTGGCTAGCCATGTGCAGAAGACTGAAGCCGGACCCCTTCCTTATGCCATATACAAAAATCAACTCAAGATGGATTACATACTTAAATAAAGCCTAAAACTATAAAAACCCTGGAAGATAACCTAGGAAACACCATTTTGGACATAGGCCCCAGTAAAGATTTCATGATGAAGACACCAAACGCAATCGCAAGAAAAGCAAACATTGACAAATGGAACCTAACTAAAGAGCTTCTGCACAGCAAAATAAACCATCAACAGAGTAAACACACAACCTACAGAATGGGAGACAATATTTGCAAACTACACATCTGACAAAGTTCTAACATCCGGAATCTTTTTAAAAAATCTTTTTGAGATAGAGTTTTGCTCTTGTCGCCCAGGCTGGAGTGCAATGGCGCAATCTCGGCTCACTGCAACCTCCACCTCCCAGGTTCAAGTGATTCTCCTGCCTCAGCCTCCTGAGTATTTGAGAATACAGGTGCACACCACCACGCCCGGCTAATTTTTTGTATTTTTAGTAGAGACAGGGTTTCACCATGTTGGCCAGGCTGGTCTCAATCTACTGACCTCAGGTGATCCACCAGCCTCAGCCTCCCAAAGTGCTGGGATTACAGGCGTGAGCCACCGTGCCTGGCCTAATATTGAGAATCTATAAGGAACCTAAAACAAATTAAGAAGCAAAAAACAACCCCATTAAAAAGCGGGCAAAGAACATGAACAGACATTTTTCAAAGGAAGACATACATGTGGCCAACAAGCAAGCATATGAAAAAAATTCAACATCACTAATCATTTGAAAAATGCAAATCAAAACCACAATGAGACAGCATCTCACACCAGTGAGAATGGCTATTATTAAAAAGTAAAAAAATAGCAGATCCTGGTGAGGCTGTGGAGAAAAGGGAATGCTTATACACTGTTCGTGGAAATGTAAATTACTTCAGTCATCGTGGAAAGCAGTGTGGCGATTTCTTAAAGAACTTAAAACAGAAGTACCATTCAACCCAGCAGTCCCATTATTGGGTATACACCCTGAAGGAATGCAAATCATTCTATCTTAAAGACATGCAGGGGTATGTTCATTGCAGCACTATTCACAAAAACATGGAATCAACTTAAATGCCCATCAATCGTAGACTAGATAGAGAAAAATGTGGTATATGTAAACCATAGAATACTATGCAGCCATAAAAAAGACCAAGATCATGTCCTTGGCAGCAACATGGATAGAGCTGGAGGCCATAATCCTAAGTAAACTAATACACGAACAGAAAACCAAATACCACACGTTCTCACTTATACGTGGGAGCTAAACATTGAGTACACATGAACACGAAAACAGGAAAACAGACACTGGGGCCCAATTGAGGCCATGGAGGATGGGAGGAAGGAGAGGACTGAAAAACTACCTATCAGGTACTCTGCTTATTACCTGGGTGATGAAATAATCTATGAATGAAACCGCTGCGATACACAATTTACTTATTTAACAAACCTGCACATGTACCCCTGAGCCTAAACGTTAAAAAAAAGTCGTCATATTTTGACCTTTCACTTTTTTTTTTGAGACGGAGTCTCTCTCTGTCACCCAGCCTGGAGTGCAGTGGCCGGATCTCAGCTCACTGCAAGATCCACCTCCCGGGTTTACGCCATTCTCCTCCCTCAGCCTTCCGAGTAGCTGGGACTACAGGCGCCCGCCACCTCGCCCGGCTAGTTTTTTGTATTTTTTAGTAGGGACGGGGTTTCACCGGGTTAGCCAGGACGGTCTCGATCTCCTGACCTCGTGATCCGCCCGTCTCGGCCTCCCAAAGTGCTGGGATTACAGGCTTGAGCCACCGCGCCCGGCCCACATTTTTTTTAAATGAGAGGATATTTGCACAATTCTAACAAACAGTCTTATAATAAAAAGCTGATTGAGGAGAAAACCTCTATAAACCAATCCCAAGAAATATTAATATTAATACAGGGTTCTTACCTGTATTGATATGTACATAAAATCAGAAGTTTCCTAGAAAAAGAAAAAAAGAGCTTCTTCAAATACTTACCAGAAGTGGTATTATTTGTAAAGTATTTTTTTTGATGGATGAGTTTTTGCAAATGGATTCTTGTATATCTGAAATAATTATACCACAATACCAAAATAATTTAGTTACATATACAGAAATAGAAGAATGACTAAAGAATCAATTATTAAATTCTGATGTATCCAAATATTCAAAATTGAGTAAGAAACTTTTTTCTATCACCCCCTAGAAATAGTCTTTATACTTATATTAGGTCCAAAAATGGAAGTAATTTGATTATAAACAATTACATAAAGCTTATGTTGATAAAAGAGAATTCCTAATACTTTTACTATTATATAACAATCTTCATTCAAATATTATGTTTTTTTTTCTTTCTTTTTTTTTAATCAAAAATATTAATTTCATCCTTGGAGCTTCTCAGAAAAAAAGAGATGTTTATTTAGTTATTGAGGCATAAAAAATTGAGTAACTTGGTTCCCTTTTCAATTTTTAGATTTTTGTTTATATAATAGCAAGCATCTGAGCAAAAAAGAAAATAATTCAGGCAGAATCTTTTACAGGAAGCATTTAAATATGTAGAAGTATCAAATAAAAATTTTAAAAATTCTCCAATTATTGACTTTTTTCTTTATCTGCATAATTTTGCATCTTAAACTCATAGCCTTAGTTCATGATTGTAGCTCCCTGCTTTTTATTAACATATTATTTTAAAATTTAGTTTTAATTTAAAAATACAGAGTATATAAAACATATATGCATATTTTAATTAATACTTATAAAGCTAATGTCTGTGTAACCACCTAGATTAAGAAATTTGAACATTATCACTACCTTGGAAGCTTCCTGTCACTTCCTGCCTACACAATGCCCTATGGATTTCATTTCCTTCCCTCACCCAGAGAGGTAACCAACCCACTATACTGGTTTCTTTGTGATTTTAGCACATATTAATTGCAAGCATGCAAAATAATATTGTTTAGTTTTATCTGTTTTTAGACTTCATATAAATAGAATTGTACTGTCTTTATTCTCCTGTGATTTACCTTTTTTGCCCCAAATTATAAATTTTTAGATTCATCAATGATGATGTGTGTAGCTGTAGTTTGTTTATTTTCTTTTTGTTTTTTCTGTTGCTGTTTCAGTTTGGAAAATTTTTTGTTGACCTATATTCAAGTTCATTGATTCGTCAGTGGTGTCTTGAGTCTAATGATGAACACATATAAAACATTTTCCATTTCTGTTACTTTTCTTTCTCACACATCTGTCTCATAGTTTTCATCTCTCTGCTGAAATTCTCCATCTGTTCATGCACGTTGTCTCTCTCTCTCGTGTTGTTCATCTTTCCCACTATAACCTTTAGCATATTAGTCATAGTTATTTAAGTTACTTGATAGTTCCAACATCTTGGTCATCTCTGCATCTTATTCATTGATTGCTTTGTCCCTTGATAGTGTTTTTTTCTCTTGTTCTTTTGGTATGTCTCATAATTTTTGACTGAATGCTGGACATGATTTTTGGAATACTAGGAACCGAGGTAGATAGTATTTGTGTCTTGAAATGAGTATATGCACTTCTGCCACTTCTGCTAGGTCACTGGAGGGTATGTGTGTGTGTAGGTGTGTGCAGTGTGTATGTGTAGATGTTTAAAACCTTAGTAGGGAATTTGAGCTTTTTTTTTTTTTTTTTTTTTTGAGACAGGGTCTCCCTCTGTTGCCCAAGCTGGAGTGCAGTGCTGTGATCACGGCTCATTGCAGCCTTGACCTCCTTGGGCTCAGGTTATCCTCCCACTTCAGCCTCTGGAGTAGCTGGGACCACAGGCCTGTGCCACCATGCCTGACTAATTTTTTTGAATTTTTTGTAGATACAGGGTTTCACCATGTTGCCCAGCTGGTCTCAAACTCCTGGGCTCAAGCGATCTGCCTGCCTCAGCCTCCCTGAGTGGGTTTGGGTTTTGTTGTTGCTGTAGCCAACTACAGTACATTACTAACATTACTAATTTCAAATTCCATTAGTGTTACTCTGTACTTATGCAGGGGTCTTGGAGAGTCCCCCCACCCCTTGAAATGTTCCTGTTCTGCCCTCATGTTTTGGCCTTCCTACATGTGTGTACAGTAGAAGGGATCTCTCTCTATGCCCTTGCCTGTCTCCCAGTAGTAGATTTATTTGTTACTTGGTACTTGCTGGTCTGGTGGTGGGGAAGTAGGGTAATTTTTCTGTTGCCCTGGTCCAGGCTCAGTCTTAAGCAGACCCTGTGTGCCCCCTCTTTCTCCTGCTCCTCCTTCCCATGACAGTTAACTTTGCCTTGTATCTTTGGCAGATTTTGTGTAAGAGAATTTTAGACCCCTCCTCTAACAGTAGGATACCTCTAATGGTTTTGGCCCAGGAATGTTTCTTGCTCCTCTCCCAGGGGTAGAGGCTTTTTTTCCTTTACTTTTTCCCTATCCCCAGTAAGTCTTCACCTGTGCCTTGAGAGCAATCAAGAAGGTATGCTGCCTCTGTCCCAGATGGCCTTTATTCTGCAGGGGGCAAGGTTCTGTATGGGGGGCGCTTCATGCCTTTCCTACAGCAGTGGCTGCTGCCCTTTGTCAGGCCTGCCCTACTGAGGAAGGGTTTCTCTTGTCCCCTGTTCTGCCTCCTGTTTTCCTCATGAACACTCAATGTAGATCCATGGAGAAGAATCTGAGTAGGTGTGAAGTTCCCTTGTGCCTATGGCTCCCAGAGGTTCTACATCCTCACAGTAGTCCACATTCATCTTTTAGCAATCTGTTGAAAATTTAAACAGAATTTCTAAGATCAGCTTGATGGAACCCGACATTTCCCTCTCTCATATTCTCCCATGGGTGAGAAAATGTTCACGACCTGTCTCTCTTTAGATGTTTATGTGTTTTCTTGGATGCTAGGCTACTTGGTTGTGATGCGACCTCAGCTCTCTAATTGGCTCAAGAAAAGTTATACTTTTGCCATTTATCTTTTATTGTTCTTAGAATGGGATTGATACATTCTGGCCTTCTACATTTTAGGAGGAAATATAATACGTGTGTGGTTCTGAACCATAGGTGATTTTTGCCACCCAGGGGATATTTGGTAAAGTCTGGGAGCACTTGTCATGGTAGGGAAGTGCTATGGCATCTAGTGGGTAGAGGCCAGGGATGCTGCTAAACATGTTACAATGCACTAGACAGTCTTCCACAATAAAGCATTATCCAGCTCAAAATGTCAACGGTGCTGAGGTAGAGAAAACCTGATAGATACACAAAGTATTTCTATTATTGTTCAGATCTAAATATTTAGAAATTCCTTTTTTTTTTTCTTCAGAATCATGATTTATTTAGAAACTTGTTTCTTAATGGTTATCTTTCAGTTAGTAGATTTTAGGTAAATTGCATTGTGGTTAGAGGAGGTGGGCTGTGTGACTCTGATCCTTTGAAACGTGTTAAGGATTGTTTCATGGTCTTATATATGATTCATTTTATAAAGGTTGTATGTTTACTTACAAAGAACATGTCCCTTTGATCAGTTTTGTTAATCATATTTAATTTTTATACATCTATTTGATTTTTTAAATCTATTTGTTCTATCAATTACTGACAATGGTATGTTAAAATCACCCACCATGGTTAAAATTATTTTATATATTTTGAGGCTGTGTTCTTAAGTGCGTATAAAAATCTTATGTATTTCTACTGAAGTAAGACTTTGCTCATCATAAAGTGAAATTTTTTTTTTTTTGAGGCGGAGTCTCGCTCTGTTGCCCACCTGGAGTGCAGTGGCGCGATCTCAGCTCACTGCAACCTCCACCTCCCAGGTTCAAGCGATTCTCCTGCCTCAGCCTCCTGAGTAGCTGGGACTACAGGCACGCACCACCACACTCAGATAATTTTTGTATTTTTAGTAGAAACGGGGTTTCACCGTGTTGGCCAGGATGGTCTCGATCTCTTGACCTTGTGATCCGCCTGCTTCGGCCTCCCAAAGTGCTGGGATTACAGGAGTGAGCCACTGCGCCTGGCCCAAAGTGATACTTTTTATGTCTAATAATGCTTTCTATTTAAAAGTGAATCAAAACCAGCTTTCCTTTGGTTAAAACTTGCTTGGCATACCTTTTCCATCTTTTTTTGCTTTCAGTTTTTTAATATCCTTATGTTTTAAATATATTGTTTATAAACAGAATATAGTTTTAACGTAAAGTTCCATTTAACAACCTCTTTCAACTGTACCACTTACTACATTTACAGTTATTGTAAATATACTCCTACATATAATCTTAACAGTATTTCTTCTATTTTTATTTTTCTCTCCTTTGTTGCTTTATTTCTGATTGATTTGTCAGCTTTTATGTGCCACTTTTCCTTCTCTACCAGATTGGAAGTTGTATATTACATTTCTAGTTCTTTAGTTGTGACTCTAGTAATTATCACAGGCATACTTCAGTTATCAATATCTAACTTTAATCTGGGACTTTACCCAATTCCCTAACAATATAAACATCCTACTATACTTTAACTCCATTTATGCCCTCTCAACTTATGTACTATTATTGATAGGTATTTTAATTCTAACCTTTTTCTTTCTGAAACATATACTACTTTATTATATTTATTGTTTTATGCAGTGTTTGTTGAAATTTACTCTCTCAGACTGTCCATCTGAGGTTAACTGCACTTTCTGCCTGGTGAAGTGCAGTGAGAATTTTCTTTAGCAAGTCTGCTGTTAACAAAGTCTCTTGGTTTTTGTCTGAACATATTTTTAATTCACCCCTCTTCTTGAGAGACATTTTCATGTTAAGAAGGTATTAAATGGCTGGGCGTGGTGGCTCACGCCTGTAATCTCAGCAGTTTGGGAGGCTGAGGAGAGTGGATCATGAGGTCAGGAGATCGAGACCATTCTGGCTAACACGGTGAAACCCCCTCTCTACTAAAAAATACAAAAAATTAGCCAGGCGTGGCAGCGGGCGCCTGTAGTCCCAGCTACTCGGGAGGCTGAGGCAGGAGAATGGCATGAACCTGGGAGGTGGAGCTTACAGTGAGCTGAGATCGAACCATTGCACTCCAGCCTGGGCGACAGAGCGAGACTCCGTCTCAAAAAAAAGAAGGTATTAAATTTGAAAGTTACTTTCTCTCAGCACATTAGACATGTTATCAATATCTTCTGAGTTTTTTTCATTGTTTTCTGCCTTTTTTGTTGCTGATTAAAATTAACTGTGATGTATCTTGTGGTAATTTCTTTTTATTTATTCTGAAATACGTTGGGTTGTTGAACTTGTAGGTTGGTATTGTTCATCAAATTGGAAAAGTTGTCAACCATTATCACTTTAGATATTGTTTCTGGCCTTTCAGGCTTTTTAATTTACTCTTTTGTGTCTCTTAAGCTCTATATCATATTTTCCATCTCTTTGTCTCTCTAAGATATATTGTGGATAAATTTCTTTGATTCATGCTCTAGTTTACTAATTCTCTCTTCGGATGTCTGTAATCTGGTGGTTAAACCATCTACTAAATTTTACGTTTCAATTATTATATTTTCAATTTCCAGGCATTCTATTTGGGCCCTTTTTCAAATCTGTTTGTTCTTTCTTTATAGTTTCTTATTCCCTGCATGTTTAAGTTTAAAAATGACTGCATTTTTGCATTTTAAAACTTACTTCTGATAACTTTAGAGCATACAAGCACAGTTATTTATAGTTTGTTATAGTTTGTGCCTGGTCATTTCATTATCTAAATCCTTTCTGGGTCTATTTATTCTGTTTTGTGGATTGTTTTGATTTTTTTTTCTTGATGCCTTTTTTTGTTATGGATTAAGTTATTTACTTTTTTTTTTTTTTGTGGGCTGCTCATTTTCCTTGGATTTCACTTATGATAATTCTATGAGGACTGGAATATAGGTCTAGAAGATACATAAATGTACTTTTCCCAAGTGTTTTGGAATACTACCAGTTTGAGATCATTCTAAATTAAATTCTTTGCTTGAGATCTTAAGAACTACTCAGGTAACGTGAGTATGGGCTGTAAATTAGTGTGATACTTGTACTAGACTGTGATTCTACATTCTCAGGGATCATTTTTCCTCTATCACCTACTCAATACTGAAGTTTAAAAAATGAAAGCTTTTTTTTTTTTTTAGGAAAAATTCCCTCTTCCTGCGCTGCCTCCTCTGTGTGTGCATGTGTGGTGCTGCCTCCTGTGTGTGTGCATGTGTGGTGCTGCCTCCT
>NW_012102776.1:1156035-1157685 GCF_000951045.1 Mandrillus leucophaeus | reverse complement strand
TGTGTGTGCATGTGTGGTGCTGCCTCCTGTGTGTGTGCATGTGTGGTGCTGCCTCCTCTGTGAATGCATGTGTGGTGCAGAGCTCGTTGGGTGGCCCAGCTTTATGATGAAAAGATCTTCTATGAGACTACTCATCTTGAGTAGGCCTGTTCCCTTTTTTCTATGAGGCCATGGAAAGCAAAGTTCAATTTCACTCCATGAGTTAAATATCCTCAGGACAAGAGCTAGCTGCAGCACTCTTCTTATTTTTTGAGTTCTTGTCTACATTTAGTTCTTGGTCTTAAGCATTTCTTACATTCTTACTAGATCATCACTATATTGCAGGTTTAAAAAATACTTAAGCATTTATGGTTGTTTTGATGGATGGTCAGTATAGATACGTAGCCTGTCCATTGCTGAAACAGAAGTCTATTCATATACTCCAAAAAGACGGATAAGTCTGCCAAATAAGTTGACATCATCATAAATGATATGGCATACTTGAACTAGTATTCAAATATGTTCTGAATGGTTATACACTCAATTAAGTAGTTGGTCATATGGATACATTTTGTATTTTTCCTTTCAATTTTTAAATTAAAGTTTAAATTAAAATTATCTAAGTGAAAAATGCAGTATTTCTTATAAGAGGTGTTCTTCCATACTTACAATGTAGTCTTTCATTGAGATCATTAAGGGACTCTAGGATCTTCTGTTCTTCAGTTGATAGTGTACAGATGTTGAATTGTTGAGTTTTATTTAAAGGTAGATTTGATTTCTGTATCTGTTTGCTATTCAAGACAGTCAGAATCTCATCCTCCGGCAGTGATGCTTTCACTAAGTTTTCAGCCATCAAAAACTCAGAAGTACTATCTGAAACTACAGAAACTTACATCAGTTATTCTTTGATCCCCTTTTGTCTTTGAGATCAGCCCTTATACATACTTACACATACTTAACGGTCTGTATGTATTCATATTACAAACAGAAACCTAGTAAATATCTGCTACTTTGATTTCATCTATCAGGATTCTCTATCTAGCATTTTCCCATCCTTCATTTTTTAAAAAAGGATATTGAAAATGAAAGCAGTGAGTTAATAAAAATTCCCAGAGTATGACTTAACTAACGAAAAAAATATTTAATGTAGATAGTTTTTGTAATATGTTTATTATTCATTGGTCGTACAAAAAAGATGACAGAGACCGTTTTTATAATAGTAGTTATAATGAATTATAAAAAAGTAAGACACAAAAAAGCTTAAGGAAACATTAGAAACTTTGATGATCAGCTGAACAGAACTGACAGCCTAGAAACAGATCCAGTTAGATATAAGAACATGTGATCAAAGAAGCATCAAAGACTTGACAGAAGGGAAAGATGATTTTATAAATTAGTTGTTGCTTATAAAAGAATCAATTTGGGCTGGGTGCAGTGGCTCATGCCTCTAATCCCAGCACCTTGGAAGGCTGAGGCGGGTAGTTCACTTGAGGTCAGGAGTTCGAGAGCAGCCTGGCCAATGTGGTGAAACCTCGTCTCTACTAAAAATACAAAAATTAGCCAGGTGGGCCGGGCACGGTGGCTCAAGCCTGTAATCCCAGCACTTTGGGAGGCCGAGGCGGGCGGATCACGAGGTCAGGAGATCGAGACCATCCTGGCTGACACGGTGAA
>NW_012102776.1:1153487-1155645 GCF_000951045.1 Mandrillus leucophaeus | reverse complement strand
AAAAAAAAAAAAAAAAAAATCAATTTGTAGTTTTATTTCCCACTGTTTGTTAAAACAAATTCCAAAGACATTAAAGACAAACTTAAGGAATCAACCCATTATTTAAAGCAACCCTGAAGAAAATGAAACAAATGTTTCTGAATTTCTATATTGGGAAGGTTCTTCGACAAAGCTTAAAAGTAATGGAGAAATTAGTAAAAAAAAAAAGACTAAAACATGTTTATTTAAAGCCAGTCTTCTCTAATATACTTTAAATTTCTGAAGAGCAATACTTTTGTATGTTTTGTTCATTATTATAAATGTTAAGTATTACTTATCCAAAAATGCTTGGGACTAGATGTGTTTCAGGTTTTGGATTTTTTTAGAATTTTGGATATTTGCATATACATGAGACATGTTGGTGATGAGACCTAGGTTTAAACATGAAACTCGGCTGGGTGTGGTGGCTCATGCCTGTAATCCTGGCACTTTGGGAGGCTGAAGTGGGTGGATCACCTGAGGTCAGGAGTTCAAGACCAGCCTGGCCAACATGGTGAAGCCTCGTCTCAACTAAAAATACAAAAATTACCCAGGTGTGGTGGCATATGCCTGTCATCCCAGCTACTTGGGAGGCTGATGCAGGAGAATTGCTTGAACTTGAGAGGTGGAGGTTGCAATGAGCTGAGATTGCACCACTGCACTCTATCCTAGGTGACAGAGTGAGACTCTGTTTCAAAAAAAAAAAAAGAAAAAAAATGAAACTCATTTATGTTTCGTATATACCTTATACACACACCTGAGGTAATTTTATATAACATTTTAAATAATTTTGTCCATGAAACGAAGTTGGTGTATATCGAACCATCAGAAAGCAAAGCTATCACTGTATCAGCAATCTATGTGGATGATCTGTGGTTGTCTGGCATCACTGTTATTCCTGACTCCGAATTTATATCTACTGAAAAGCAATAATGTTCTTACACCTATTCACACATAAGTACTTAACAGTAAAAAATAAGATGTATTCTTCATACGCTGAGAAAATAATGTGTTCAGAGCAACTAAGCACCACAGTAACATCACCAGAATTCCTGTGTCAACTGTTCAGCAACAGCAACAAGGAACAATGGCAGGCTTCCAACCTTAGGTAGTATGTTACATTTTGATCAAATGGTTACTGTACACTGTATTTTCTTTTTTTAGGTGAGAAGAAACATCAGAAGCAGCTGAGGCACAAGGAAGTGGGTCCTCTAGGGATGAGGAAATATTCTGCTAGATGACCTTAAAAACTGTTTCTTCCAGAGTCTTTTGCCTTAACATTTACAATGGTTTTTTTTTTTTTTTTTTTTGGTCTTTGATTTTATAAACCGGCATAATTTCTTCTTGTTATGAGTGCACACTGCTCTAGTCGTTCAATAAACCCATCACACATTTTCATCATATTGTCAATTGGCACTTTTTTTTTTTTTTTTTGCAGTGTTAACAATGTCATTATCATCACTATTATCACAATCATCTTAATTCAGAGCTCTTTTGGCTATTTCACCAATGGTCAATGAAAACACCTGGAGTCTTATTATCGATGTTAATAACCTCTTTGATATCCAGTTCTTCCAGCTTACTGATAGACTCTCAAGGTATATTTTTTGCTTATGTAATGATGTCAGACATCATTTTTTTCTCACTTGACATATGGAATCCTTCAGTCACTACCTTGTTCATCATCATCACTGAATATAGTTGCAGGCCAGAGGTTGTGCCAGGAATGCACAATTGTGTCTTCAGTCCCTGTGTTTCAAGTGTTTGCAACAGCATGTATGGCATCCTTCATGCTAAACTCATTTTGAAAACCTTCTACATCCACACCTCTGTTCACTGTTGCTGGCATGCTGTTCAAGAAAGTGTTTATATACATTTACTCTTCATCTATCTAAGGATACTCTGGTCACACGGCTGAATTAATGAAGTAATATTTGGGGGAAAACACATGGCAAAAACATTATTTTTGATGAGAATTTCAGCTGGAGGATGAACAAAACAGTTGTCAAAGAATAACAAAATCTTGCAGTCATCATTCGATCCAGCTTCCCTGATATAAAATGTTTGTGAAACCATGGCCGGGCGCAGTGGCTCAAGCCTGTAATCCCAGCATGCTGGGAGGCTGAGACGGGCGGATCAC
>NW_012102776.1:1146727-1153245 GCF_000951045.1 Mandrillus leucophaeus | reverse complement strand
AAAAAAAAAAAAAAAAAAGTTTGTGAAACCAATCAGAAAAGATGTCCCTGGTGATCCATGTCCTTTTGTTAGCATATTAATGGACTGGTAAGAAATTCACTCCTTGTAAACAGTGAGGACACAAGATTTTGTCTATCATAGCAAGTTTACACTTAGATGTGACTGAGTCATTAGCACACCCCAGCAGTTATTCTGTTATTCTTAATTCTTATAGGGGCTGTCTCATCAGCTATAGTCAATGTCTTTCTTGAGTAACAACACCAAGACAGTGATATTTCATCAGCAACATATACTTGTTCTGGTGTCAGATTTTCATCAGTGATGACCTTGGCAAACTCTTCAATTAATTTCTCTGCTGCTTTGTAGAGAAAATTGTGCTGCTTGATCACCACAAATCTTTAAAAATAATGCTGTGTCTTAAATGCTGTGTCTGTAACCAGCCTGTTGAATATTCATAGTTCTCTTCAATTTTCAGTTCATCATGATAGATCTTTGCTTGTTTCATGATCAGCATATCATTAAGTGGCACATGTTCACTGCGACGCTGAGGGATCCACTCTTTGACTTCATGGTTGAAATCCTATGCAGAGTTTTTATATTTTGCATTAACTTCTGTTCATCTCTTCCAAAACAGAACTTCAACAGTTTATCCTTCTGTTTCTTCACGTCATATATTGTGGTCTTTCCAACACCATCCTTTTCTATATGACATTTTACACTATGTTGCTCGTCTAGTTTCTCCAACAGTTTGACTTTCTGTGCTACTGATAAACAGAAATGTTTCCTTTTTTTTTTTTTTATCACTGCTACCCACAGGGGAATCTTCAGGTCTTTTTTATATTTTCAACAATATCTTTACACCACAAATCAGAGAAAAAGCAAAAAAAAAAAATATATATATATATAGTGAGTAATGCATGTAGGTCTTGGCCCCATGTGGGGCCTTGTGGGGAATCTGCCATTGGTACATATACCATTTTATTACTCCCTGTGAGGATGCTTACATGGGGGAATCCGGGTGTGCATGGAACAGATATAGTGCAGCTGAAGAGGGTTGAGAGGATCTTTTTTCCCCTTGGGGATGCTAAATAAACTGTGTGGCATGAGCCTGTGTTTTAGCTGTTACCCATCACATGAAGTCAGGTGTAAAATTTTCCATTTGTGGTATAATATCAGGGGTCAAAAAACTTTGGACTTTGGAGCATTTTTGATTTGGAAATATTTGGATTAGGGATATTCAACATGTACATCCAATACCTACTTACAAGCAGAAGATTAGCTCTCAATAATCATTTATTGAATGAACAAATAAAAATTAAAACATGTGAAAATACAATATAAGTAGAATAACATGCAAATAGTAAAGTAGTGAAAACATCTTCAACTAATATAAGAATTAGAATCCTTGATAGCTAAAGAATTTGCAGACATTAGTAAGAAAATTTCAAACTCTAATATCTAAGCTAAGAAAAAAGAGTACAAAGAGACAGTTCACCAAAAAATACACAGAAAAGCAATTAAGCATAATATTAATGAAAGGTATAGAAATCAAAACTAACATAATACTATTTTTTTTTATCTATAGCAAATATGAAAAGATTCTACCTCAAGTTGACATACAACACTGGACATATACTACTAGAACAATTTTGAATAATACTTTTCTGGAAAATACTTTAGTAATATATATGAAAAGGCATATCAATGCTTATTTCTTTTGATCCAGTATTCATTTAATACACAGAGTTTAATTCAATAAATATTTACTGGGTGGCATTTACATGTCAGTTACTGTAATTTTAATTCTGGAAATCTAACCTACAGAAATAAGTAAAAATCAGAAAATAACTTGATGTAGAAAGATGTTCAATACATTATTATTTAGAATAAAGAAACACTGACAATGACCTAGATGTGCAGAGGTGAGGAGAGTTCAGGTTCTAAATGGTGGTTTAACAATTACATAATACATTAGCATCTGAGAATAGGCATACAAGAAAAAAAAAATCACTGGGAACAAAGATCAGAGGAAAATGTTTAAACTAAAACGTACCTTCTTCAACATAAGAAGTACCCCTTGTAGTTTGTTTTGGTTCACTTGAACTTAGCTGGGCACTTTGTCCACAATTCTACAAAAATAGAATATTGAATTAAAACATATTTCCATATTTAACATTCATATGTACATGAACTTTTAAAAAACATTTAACTGCTATATATATTTTCAGCTATAATTGTTCACGTAACTTGTATATTACATTTTTTAGAGCTGAATTCAAGAACTATTATAATAAATAATTTCTATGGTAACAGAATATTATGAATAATGTTTTATGTCCACTAAAAAATTTTCAGGTTATGATATTGTCCTGGATATTTGGAAGAGGTAAAGTGAGTAGGATGGTAATCAAAAGTGCTAATTAGGCCAGCACAGTGGCTCATGCTTATAATCCCAACACTTAGGGAGGCCGAGGTGGGCGGATCACAAGGTCAGGAGATCGAGACCATCCTGGCTAACCCAGTGAAACTCCGTCTCTACTAAAAAATACAAAAAACTAGCCGGGTGAGGTGGCGGGCACCTGTAGTCCCAGCTACTTGGGAGGCTGAGGCAGGAGAAAGGCGTAAACCCGGGAGGCGGAGCTTGCAGTGAGCTGAGATCCAGCCACTGCACTCCAGACTGGGCGACAGAGCAAGACTCCGTCTCAAAAAAAAAAAAAAAAAAATACAAAAAATTAGCCGGGAGTGGTGGCACACACTTGTGGTCCCAGCTACTTGGGAGGCTGAGGCAGGAGAATCACTTGAACCCAGGAGGTGGAGGTTGCAGTGATCCAAGATTGTGCCACTGCACTCCAGCCTGGGCGACAGATCGAGACTCTGTCTCAAAAATAAAAGAAGTGCTAATTAAAGAAAAGGTAAGAAATTACCTTAAAGTTTATAACCTAGTTGGTTTATCATTGTAAGCGTGAATCACAACTATTAGCCAAAAGCATCTGACTACAGCTAATGCCAAGGATAGGTGATTATCTTATATGACAAAACTTAAAACACAAATAGCTGCCCCAATGCTGCACAGAACCTTGAAAATGGAAGTCTCAGAACACTGGCAAAAAGTGTACGCATCCAACACTTTCTGAGAGATACCAACTTCCCTTCCCTGAATATGGTCTACCTCCTTCTTTATTACCATTCTGTTTCACTTTAAGAAATAATTGTTTTCTGTCAGATAAAACTGCCTGGCTATGACTATACGTAACTTTTGTTCAATCTGATCTGATGAGAAACTGCAGATTTTTGCAACAGCTCTCCTTCAGTAGATCTCACAGTCTTGTTTGATTTCCATTATAGACTTGAGAAACCTTGGACTGAAATCCTGGTGCAAACCTTTTCTACCTTTTCTACCTTTCACTTATCTCTTTGAGATTTTCTCCATATAGATGTCATGGGCTGGAGAAAATCCGGTATGATAACATGCATTTCCTAATACAAGGTGACAAGGGCCACTGCTGTAGTAACTGAACCCTTGCTTAGGCTCTGGAACAAAAAACAAAAACGAAAACAAGTCAAAATAATAAGAATGAAAAAATTTGATTCAGGAACACTGACCTATTCTTAGGCTAACAAGTGTTTGGAAGGTATGTAAGTGGATGGGTGAAGATCTGTATGTGAAAGTGGAAGGGAGGCTTCTAAAAAGGACAAAAATGGGCTCTAAACATATTAAGAATGCGAAAGAGCAAGAGACAGAAGAATAGAATAAGACCTAGTAAAATAAAAATGAATTTACAGAGGGCACTAATAACAGGCATTTAAAATTTTGTTAGTTCATTTTCTTGGTTATAATTACATATTACTTTTAAATTTATAATATATTAATGAAAATAAGGAAAAAATAAGGGTAAAGATTTTTTGCATTGTGCATTTTGAGATGTTGGATGGGAACACAGCAGATGAAATGGAAGGACTTATTAGGCATTATTGTATTTGTAATCAGGAAGTTATATCTGTAATTAACCATTACACTATTAAGCAATAAAAATATATGGGTAATAGGATTAACTTTTTTTACACAAATATTCAACTAAATGACTTGTTTTGCTGATAAGATTACATCATTGTTGATTATTCTCCATATAATAATCTTATTCATATAAAAATCAGTACTTCCTATAATATACAAATCATAGCACCTTCAACCAGTAACTTGGAATATAAATTCTTCATAAGGCATTTTATTATAAATATTCCAGTTTTATTTTAAAAAGTCAGAGTGACATTTAAAGTGGAAACTCCCAAGTGAAATGCTATTTACTTATCTATCTAGACTTTTAATATTCTAAAGTCAATCCCTGGATCAAGTTAGACCTCTAGAAAATGCCATATTTGACTTCATTTACTTAGCTCTTACAGAATTACCTCCATTTATTTTAATTTTATTTCATTTTTTTGAGAGACAGGGTCTTGCTCTGTCACCTGGGCTGGAGTACACTGGCACAATTATAGTTTACTGCAGCCTCAAACTCCTGGGCTTATGCATCCTCCCACCTCAGCCTCCCAGGTAGCTGGGACTACAGGCATGCACTAGCATGCCTGGCTAATTTTTTTATTTTTATTTTTGTGGAGATGAGGTCTTGCTATGTTACCCATGCTGGTCTTGAACTCCTGGGCTCAAGTAATCCTCCTGCCTTGGCCTCCCAAACTGCTGGGACTACAGGCATGAGCCACCACGCCTGGCCATTATTTAAAAATTGCTATTATGCTGTTTACTTTTTTTGAAGATCTCTATCTCAAATAGTCATATTAAACTCTTTATTTATTTGTTGTGGAACTGTTGTTAGGAGCATATTCATTATGTATTTCAAAGTTCCCTATGAAAGGTCCTCAGTGGGAAATGTTTTTTAAAATTGTATCCCAAACAACATCATCATCATCAATATCCCTTGAGAAGTATATAACTCATCTAATTTTCCTTTTTGCCACGTCTTCCAGGAAGCTTAGACACAAATAGGATATTCAATCGCATGAAACTATAGTTGTCTTTATGATTAGCATGCTTGCGTTTTTCTTTTTGAGATGGAGTCTTGCTTTTGTTGCCCCGGCTGGAGTGCAATGGTGCAATCTCCGCTCACCGTAACCTCCGCCTGCTAGGTTCAAGCAACTATCCTGCCTCAGCCTCCCAGTTGCTGGGATTACAGGCATCTGCCACCACTCCTGGCTAATTTTTCATATTTCTAGTAGAGACAGGGTTTCACCATGTTGGTCAGGCTGGTCTTGAACTCCTGACCTCAGGTGATCCACCCGCCTTGGCCTCCCAAAGTGCTGGGATTACAGGTGTGAGCCACCGTGCCTGGCCTAGTATACTTGTTTCTTCTATCCAGGTCTCTAATTTACCTTTCTTTCTTTTTTAAGTGCATATTTAAATAGCTTTGTTGAATTTTGTTGTGAATGACCTCATTTTTTCCAACATTGGCTATCAATAATAACAAATAAAATAATAATGATTTAGAGTTGGTTTAAAGCTTTCATTGGTAACTGATTATATAGGCTAACTAGAATGCAGCAAGTAGGTATAGTGGAATAATTACCTAGCATAAAGATTCCAAGACTGCTTCACAAACGGCTTTGGCTATATTTATGTTATGACATACAGTCTTTAAGAACCTCTGTTTTCCAAGCAATTTTTTAATATTGAATAGAGATTTTGATTAATATTGTACTTACATTAATTTGCTCACTGTCCTTCTGTCCTACAGATCCAGGGTTTTGTCTTTTCTGCTCTAAAATATTTCTTCGCTTAGTTTCAACAATTCGTTTTCTTCTCGTAACAGTAGACCCTTGAACAAATGCCAGCACAATGTCAAAAATTATGCAAGTTGAGTAGCCAATATACATCCACTGCAAACTTTCAAGTTACTTTCAAACATCAAGAAAACTCTGTAAGTTTAATTTATTCAGTTGGCATACTTTATTGAGCTCCTCTTATATGTTCTATGCATGGCACAGTTAAAATGTTGAATTCAACCAAATCCTTGCTTCTGAGGGGTTTATAGTTTAGAGCAGTAACCTCCAGAGCATGATGCAGAACACCAGAAGACTGTGTGAGATAACCCACTGGTGTGCTGGAAGAACATATTAGAATTCCAATTCATATTTATTATCTAAAAATTAGAAGTAAAACTTCACTCATGTAATATACGATTGACACTGGCACCCTGGTTATTTTGCAAGGTGGATGCTCATGTAATGCATGAAGTAAACTCAGTTATCTTAAGAGTCAAAATTCCAAGTGTGAGAGGTTGACAGTGGTGTCATGATTCATTAGCTCTCGTTAGCTTCCTGCAATGTACTAAAAATTATGTGTACCCAGGTAAGTGAACTTATGCATATCTTACAGTATCTTAACAAGCCCTCACAAAATAACAAAGTGGCTAAAATAACTTTTGTAGGGCTTCTACTATAGCTTTGGTATTTATTATTTAAGGTGAGTTGTAGGTACATGAATGCTTATTATACTATTTTTCTTT
>NW_012102776.1:1143991-1146677 GCF_000951045.1 Mandrillus leucophaeus | reverse complement strand
GCCCAGGCTGGAGTGCAGTGGTGCAATCTTGGCTCACTGCAACCTCTGCCTCCCGGGTTCAAGTGATTCTCCTGCCTCAGCCTCCCGAGTAGCTGAGACTACAGGTGCATGCCACCACGCCAAACTAATTTTTGTATTTTTAGTAGAGATGGGGTTTCACCATGTTGGCCACGATGGTCTTGATCATAAGGAAATCAAATACTGCATGTTCTCACTTATAAGTGGGAGCTAAACTTTGAGTACACATGGTCATAAAGAAGGGAACAACAGACACTGGGGCCTACTTCAGAGTGCAGGGCGGGAGGAGAGCGAGGACTGGAAAACCACCCTTGGGTACTATGCTTACTTCCTAGGTGACAAAATAATCTGTACACCAAAACCTAGTGACATGCAATTTACCTACATAACAAAGTGCACATGTACTCCTGAACCTAAAAGTTAAAAAAGAAACAACAACAACAAAATAAATGAAGGAGGGGGGAAGATAAATAACTTGCCCAAGGCCATAGAGCCAGTAAGGGGCAAAGCTGGGATTCAGCTCCAATTAGTTGGGTTCTAAAATCTAAACTTCTAGCTCCTACACATATGCTAGTAATTTTCATTCTGATTTGACTGTGTCTCACAGAAATAAATGTATTTTGCATTGTGACCTTGGATACATACATAGTTTTATAAAATATATTTATCCTCACAACATATGATACTTTCTGGTAGTTTCCATTCTAGAATATTCTAATTCTAAAATTAGACTTCATTAAAAAAATACTGGTTACCAGTCGTTGATTTCACAATTGACGAACGAGTCATATCCCACAGTTTAAAAAGCACTGTATTATGCTTATTTCCACCTGTATCAATATGCTAAATGCTACATATGCAAAATATTATAGTTTCCACTGAGATTATTTCGGCAGCAATATAGTCTCTATGTTGTTTTCTATTCTTGGAATTTTCTTCCTCTAAATCTTGAGAAGTCCTCATCTTTATCTAAAAAGTTTTAAACACCTTGCATAAAAATTCCCTTGTTCATGTAACTGCTGTGTCAAGGTTTTATCTCATCCCTCAGTCTGCTCATCAGTCTTCTGAAGTCACTTTTGTACTTTCTTGATTGAATTATTTATCTTTGTGCTTTATTGTTCTTTGTAGTTTTGTGGATTGTAAATTATTGATCGCAGTTAAAGACACAGCATATGCCTGAAACAGTTTATGTATTTTTCTGTTCATATATATGTGCTTAAATATTATCTAACAATTAATACAATAGCTGAGAATCTTGCTATTTTTGCAAAAATAATGTAGCTTGCACTGGTATCTCTGGCCAAATTCCTAGTTTCATATGAAAATTCTAGATATGATAGTTTCACCACCACAGCTCAAAATAAAGCAACTAATCTTCAATAAAGCATTATATTTTTTAAAATCTGTAGTATTCTTAATTGTAAACACAAAAAAAAATACCGGAGACAATCTCAGAATTATAGTTTTGGAAAAAAATCTTAGAAGTTAACTAGTTCAACCTGTAACCTATGGATCTAAATTACTCACAGGTGGACGTTCAACTGCTGCTTGAATGGAATAGTGATGAGGAGCCACTACCTCATGGGGGCATCCTCTTCCTTTGCTGGATAGCTCAAATCCTTCCTTATGCTGAGCTGAAAACCTCTCTGCAATTTTTACCCTTTCATTTCAGTTCTGTTTACTCCTTCTTCTTTGTAATAAGCCTTCAAATATTTGTACACAGCTGTCATGTCTCTTAGGCTTGTGTTTCTTTAACTGACTTTTAGACTGAATCTCTCCTCTCATAGCCCTGGGTAATCCAGTTTGTTTATAATTCCTTAAAATATATATTATAAAATGACATAAAGTACAGCAGTACTTCTAAAGATCTGCTTGTTACTGCCTAAAATTATTATCCATCACCTAGGTATTAAGCCCCGGATGCATTAGCTATCCTGATGCTCTCCCCCTCCACTCCAAGACTCTAGTGTGTGTTGTTCCCCTCCCTGTGCCCACGTGTTCTCATTGTTCAGTTCCCATTTATAAGTGAGAACATGTGGTGTTTGATTTTGTGTTCCTGTGTTAGTTTGCTGAGGATAATGGCTTCTAGCTTCGTCTATGTTCTTGCAAAGGACATGATCTCGTTCCTTTTTATGGCTGCATAGCATTCCATGGTGTATGTGTACCACATAATTAGAAACCATTTTACACTGTACAACTGAAAAACATTAAAAAGTTTATCAGACTTTTGGTGAAGATGGAGTAAAGGCAACTTTCATATATTACTCTGGAAAACAATTTGGATTACCTAGTAAAGCTGAAAATACACATACCATATGGCTCAGCAACATGTGCATCAGTAGATGTACAAAGCTGTTCTTGGAAGAATTATTCATAAAAGGAAGAAACTAGAAGCAACCCAAATGTCCAATGCCAGGAGAATGAAAACATTGTTTGAACATTCATATAATTGAATGTGACTGTAGCAATGAATATGAAGTATAGCCAACTAATCAATCTAAAAAACAAAGTTGATTGCAATGCATTCATATGTGGCAAAATTATCAAGAAAATCATGGAATAATTAACATGATTTTTTTTTTTTTTTTTTTTTTGAGATGGAGTCTCACTCTGTCACCCAGGCTGGAGTGCAACAGCACGATCTCGGCTCACTGCAACCTCCACTTCC
>NW_012102776.1:1127764-1143941 GCF_000951045.1 Mandrillus leucophaeus | reverse complement strand
TCACTCTGTCACCCAGGCTGGAGTGCAACAGCACGATCTCGGCTCACTGCAACCTCCACTTCCCAGGTTCAGGTGATTCTCCCACCTTAGCCTCCGGAGTAGCTGGGACTAAAGGTGCGCGCCAGCACATCCGGCTAATTTTTGTATTTTTAGTAGAGACAGGGTTTCACTATGTTGGCCAGGCTGGTCTTGAACTCCTGACCTTGTGATTCACCCGCCTCGGCCTCCCAAAGTGTTGGGATTACAGGTGTGAGCCACCGTGCCCAGCTTAACGTGAAATTCTTCATGGTGTTCACGTCTGTAACAGAGGAAGGGGATGCAGTTGGGAAGAAGCATATAGGGCTTCGTAGGTAGTGAGATTTTTCTTTTCTTTCTTATTTTATGTTTTTTGGAGACTGAGTCTCGCTCTGTTGCCCAGGCTGGAGTGCGGTGGCATGTTCTTGACACACTGCAACCTCCGCCTTGGGATTGAAGCGATTCTCCTGCCTCAGCCTCCTGAGTAGCTGGGATTACAGGCGCCCACCACCAAGCACAGCTAATTTTTATATTTTTAGTAGAGACGGGGTTTCACCATGTTGGCCAGGCTGGTCTCAAACTCCTGGGCTCAAGTGATCCACCTGCTTTGGCAACCCAAAGTGGTGGGATTACAGGTGTGAGCCACGGCACCTGGCCACTATTGGTGATTTTCTATTTCTAAAAGTGAGCAATGGGTACAGGGTTCTCTTATTATTATTCTTAACTTGTTCTTATATGCCACATACATTCTTTTCTATGTCAGATATATTTCACAATTAAAACTTTAAAAAGCATGCCAGGCACCATGGCTCACAACTGTAACCCCAGCTACTTGGGAGGCTGAAGCAGGAGGAGCTCTTCAGCTCAGGAATTCAAGATCAGCTTGGGCAATGCAGTGAGTCCCCACCTTAAAAAAAAATAAAGGCAACCCCCCCCCCCAAACTGTAAACAGTAAACTGAATGCAAATAAATGTATGACTTTATAGCTATTTCTGCTAAACTGAACTTTACTGGTTTTGATTTGCCAGTTCAGTTAGCCAGGATGATTCTGAAGCTTGCTTCCAGCCTCGATTTCATCAGTAACTTCCTTTGATACTCTGCACTATCCACAAATTGTATAGATTAATGTACTATTTTTTTCATGTATATTACTGAAAAAATTGTTGTTATTAAGAGTTTAAAAAAAACAAAGTAAGGCTGGGCACGGTGGCTCACACCTATAATCCCAGTACTTGGGAGGCCTAGGGAGGCAGAGCACCTGAGCCTGAGCTCAGGAGTTTGAGACCAGCCTGGGCAACATGGTGAGACTTCATCTGTACCAAAAATACAAAAAATTAGCCAGGTGTGGCGGTGCGTGCCTGTGGTCTCAGCTACTGAGAGGGCTGAGGTGGGAGGATCGCTTGACCTTGGGAGGCAGAGGTTGCACCAAGATCGTGCCATTGCACTCCAGCCCGGGTGACAGTGAGATCCCTGTCTCAGAAAAAAATAAACAAAGTAGCTCAATATTTAAGAACATAGATTCATAATGCCTTAATTTTGAGTATGCCACTTACACTAACTATGCAATTTATACAGTCAGTTATCCTCTATGTGACCCAGTTTCCTCATCTATAAAATGGGTGTAAGAATATTACTCACCTCACAGATTTATTGGGAGGATTAACTTTGTTTCAATATTTAAAGTGCTTAGTGATTGGAACATAATAAATGTTACCTAATTTTTGCCTAGGATATTTCCTCATCTATAAAATGTGACACTTTAAAGGAAATTGTCACATTGGTCCTTTCTAGTAATCAAATTTTTGATTCTGTGAAGATATTCTTAATAATTATTGGAAAAGAAAAAAGTATTCTTTTTGAAATCAGATTTAAATAATGTGTCAACATCATTTGGCTTTCAAAAAAATGGAAGTAGAATCTATGTATAGAAAAGTGCACGAATTGAAAATAAACAGATTATATATCCAAACCCAGATTTCACAGCCACTCATGTCAAGAAACTGAATATTACTAGCACCAAAAATGCTCCCCTCATTACCTGTTTCTATATACTCCCCTGCCATAATTTTACCTGTTTTTGATATAAATGGAGCAGAATATGCATTTTTATTGTGCAATATGGTTCTTTTGCACAATATTAAGGTGTAAGGTATACCCACACTGCTGTTTTTCAGCAATAGCTCATTTATATTAGAGTATTTCATTAAATGAATAATGGAATTTAACTCTATTTATATATTATACTATTGAAGAGCATTTTGAGTTCTTTATATCTTCTGGATATAAGCCCTTTGTCAGTAATATGCATTACAAATATTCTCCCACTCTGTGGTTTGCCTTTTCAATCTGGTAATGGTTTTTTGGATGAAAATAGTCTCTCATTTTAAGAAAAATGAGCAGTGAAAGTATTTGATGAGGGAAGAGAAGTGTGGAAATTAGATGTTTGGGAAGGATGTTTGAAATAATTATTTCAAAGGAAGGACAGTGAATTTACGAGAGAAACAGTAGGAATACTCAGTAATGTTGCTCATCAGAAAATGTGGATCATAAATCTACAGTATAGCCAATATGCCTGGCACATTGGTATGAATTTTCTCTGCTACTTAGAAGGAGGCAGAGAAAAAGTAAATAATTTTTTCCCCTGGGTGGGGGAGGGTTGTTTGATTCCTGTGACAAAAAAGACCAAGAGGCAAAGAGCTTAGGATATTGGTAAAAGAACTATTGAAATGATGAACCTGGCCAGGCGCAGCGGCTCATGCCTATAATCCTAGCACTTTGGGAGACCGAGTGGGAAGATGGCTTGAGCCCAGGAGTTCAAGACCAGCCTGGGTATCATAGGCAGACCCTGTCTCTATATAAAAAAATTAGTTGGGCATGGGGGTGTGTACCTGTAGTGCCTGAAAGGTTGAGGTGGGAGCACTGCTTGAGCCCAGGAGTCCCAGGCTGCACTGAGCCATGATCATGCCACTGTGCCCCAGCCTGGGGAACAAAGTGAGACCCCCATCTCAAAAAAAGAAAAAAATAATAAAAAGAAAAAGAAATGGACCATTAAATTGAAGCTGGGTAAGGAATAGAAAATAAAGAGCTGATGAATTGGAAAGAAAGAGATGATGAATTGGAATGAGAAAGTAGAGAAAATACTGGACTGAAGAAGCCCAGTAGGGTAGAAGAATGGGAGGAGTAAGAGTAGGGAAAAGAGAGGAGAATGTGCTTAAGTAGAGGAGTGAGTGAGTTTGCTTACTATCTGGGTAACAGGATCCATACCCCAAACCTCAGCATCATGCAATATCCCCATATAACAAACATGCACATGTACCCTCTGTATCTAAAATAAAAGCTGAAATAAAAAAAGAGAAGTTATGAATGTTGACGAAGTCCAGAATATAGCAAAGGGAATGGGTACTTGAGGCAGAATTGTATAGAAAGTTATGAGAGATGAAAAAGGAGTGAGGAAGATCAGGATGTTTGCTCATCCATATAAAAGCTGAACTATCCAGTATGATGGCAAAGACTTTGTATGGAAATGAAGACTGTGAACCAAATATCGAAGCCATCGTTTAGGGGGGAAATAACTTGAGACATGAGGAAGTGGTATAGTTGAATGGCTTGGATCTAATTGGAAGAGGTTTTCCTAGAGAGTTATGCTAGAGTGTTCTGGAAATGCTAATTGAGAACAAGATGCTCTCTACAACTGTCAACTCTGGATGCATAAGGGTATAAAAATAAAATGAACTGGCAAATAAAAGTGTAGGAAAAGAAATCCCACAAATGCTCACTGTACTATAATCCAGTATTAACAAAGAGTTCACATGAAGCATTTTATATTTAAACAGTTTTGGGAAAAAAGCTTAAATGACTGAACATACAAAATATTCAGTATTGTTAATATTGTTATATTTTTGAAGTATAATCACTGTATTAATATGTATAGATATTTACAACAGTGTGAATATTTAAGAACATTTAAGAATGTTAAAATTCATTATATTTTCCAATGTCCCTTATATGAAGGTCCGAGAGAGAAGTACCTCCTTTGATTAAATGTCAGGAAAATATTGGTTTCTCCAGATAAAATGTATCCCATTCCTTTATCAGAGAATCAGATAATTTTAATATGCTACCCTTTTGTACATATATTGGGAAACTGTAAGTTTCCTAATATTTTTCTTAATTAGCAGAGTGCGATACATGATATTTGCTTAATAACTATATTTACTATATGGTTTTAGTACAAAAAGCACAGGACTTGGAACCACAGAGATCTGGATCAAAATACCAATTCTGCTATTTACTAGCTCTTGACCTTGGATAATTCTGCTTACTTCTTTGCAAAACAGTGTCCTAAAAATATTTATTTCTCAGTATTATTAGAAGGTTTAAATCAGATAATAAGTATAAAACACTTAGTACTGTGACTGGTACAAGGTAGAAACTCAAAAAGGGTAACCATCATTATTTATTTTAGAATATTTAATCTGTATGATACCTTCATTTTTTGAAGTGTTGTGAAAACTAAAGTTACATTTTGAAATGACGGGATTAAAAAAATCGTAATTTTAGTGACAGAAACAGTTTTTTAAAATCTAGATTTTTGTAGACAAGTAATGAAGATTATTAGATTATAGTGTCTGCATTTAGCTTCTCTTCCGCTAATGTGGCTTGTATCCATTCAATTCAAGTAGAGTCTGGGTGATTACTAAGTGCCAGACACTTGTTAGCATCTGGAGATACTGTGATGAATTACACAAATGTCCCTTGTCCTTAAAAACTCATGGTTTAATTGAAGATGACTTTGGATATTAAATTTTAAACTCTCATTATATATCAATATTTATTCATACCTTTGGAAAAACAAGAGTTGTTTTTCTGATTGCCTCCAGACTCCAGTCCTATTTCTCAATAGGCAACTGTTTCCTATTGGCAGGAAAATGTATTGCTTTCTAGTTTATTCCCTCATAGGAGGAAAGAAGTTTTATGAGAGTCAACTAGCTAGTAAGGGCAATGGCATTCTATAGAGATTAATTTTCAAAAATATTTCAAGGCAATGATATCATTTTTTTGCTCTCACAAAAACCAATAGAGCAGATAAAAGCGGAGCTACCACACTTTGGGAAAGGGAATGGGAGAATCAGGTATATCTAATTAATATTAGTTTATAGCAACTCAATTTAACAAATATTTTAAAGAAAAATGAATATAATTACATGTATTCACTTGTTTATAATAATTTAAACAATATTTTTCACTGTGCTTTCTTTGATGGGAAATTTGACTACAATAGTAATGACAGAATAATATGGGACAAGAATCAGATCCTATTCCTTGTCCTTCCTCTTAAACTAATAGGAAAAGTCATGGAAAAAAATGGAGGCTGGCAAAAGTTTCTAATTTCAGTTGAGCACAGGTTGGCTCATTCTCTTAAATAAAACTTCAGCTACTAATGTCACAATGTTTTTTTTTCTTTTTGAGATGGAGTCTGGCTCTGTCACCCAGGCTGGAGTGCAGTGGTGCACAGTCTCGGCTCACTGCAACCTCCGCCTCTTGGGCTCTAGGTTCAAACGATTCTCCTGCCTCCTCCCATGCAACTGGGATTATAGGCATGCGCCACCATGCCCAGCTAATTTTTGTATTTTTGTAGAGACAGGGTTTCGCCATGTTGGCCAGGCTGGTCTCAAACTTCCAATCTCAAGTAAATTCGCAAACCTTGGCCTCCCAAAGTGCTGGGATTACAGACATGAGCCACCGTGCCTGGCCAAAAATCACAATATTACAGGAGGTAAGTTACTACTTTTTTTTTTTTTTTTGGAGACAGAGTCTTGCTCTGTCATCAGGCTGGAGTGCAAGTGATGCGATCTCGGCTCACTGCAACCTCTGCCTCCCAGGTTCAAGCAATTCTCCTTCCTTTGCCTCCCAAGTAGCTGGGACTATAGGCATGTGCCACCATGCCGGACTAACTTTTGTATTAGTAGAGATGGGATTTTGCTATGTTGGCCAGGCTGGTCTTGAACTCCTGGCCTTAAGTGATCCACCCACCTGGGCCTCCCAAAGTGCTGGGATTACAGGTGTAAGCCACTGTGCTCGGCCTGGAGGTAAGTTATTTCTATACAGCTATTGTTTAATACTAATATTTACGTAGTATGTATGTCCATACATAAATAGGAACAATTTCACATGACTTTAACAAAGGTGTACATTGTATCTATAAAAAGCTATAAATTTATGCTTACCTGTAGCCCTCTTATTTTGATGCAGGACATTATGCCCTCTTTTCCACAAGGGAACCGATTCTTCTTCAGCAGTTCTTGGAGTCACAGATGGATAACTTTCTTCACAAACAGGACTTCTTTGGGTGCAATATAATGTCCCATCTTGCTGGGCAACTGCTTGAGTGCCATTTGAATGATTTATTTTTGCAAAAGTTTGGCAGTCTGAAGAACAATATGATGGCAGTGATGGTATCACAGTGACTAGATCAGAACAAGCATTTGACAGTGGAGAACTACTTTCCCGATTCCACTGATTCAAATTGTGTTCTGTTGGACGCACATGTTTTGAATTAAAACCGTTATGTGTAATAATGTTTTGAGGCTTTTCAGGAGTTACTGATTGACACTGAGACACCTGTATATTTTTACCACTTCTAATATTTGATGTAGATTGGGGAGGAGGACGAGGTATAATTAATTTTCCCTGAGCTTGTGTAAATATGTTGACTTTGCTTGCAGATTGTGGTTCAATGACAGTGCCTTTTCTGTTTGTACATATAAAGCCTGATTGGACTTTTGCAGATCCTGGTTTTCTAATTATTTTTGCTCCACCTCTTTGTGGCTTACCTTGCTTAGTTTTAGAATCATCATGTACAGGGATTTTACTTTCCTCTTTTTTTGAGGCTGGCCAGGCATGTTTAGCAAAATTATAACCTGAAGGTATAAAACAGTTCAAAGGCGTATGGTCTGCTCCAGTCGTAACATTTTCAGAGATAGAATCCTCCCTGGACTTCTTTCTAGCAGCAGAATTTACAGCACAAGCAGAAACACTAATTATGTTGCTTCCAGCACCACTTTGAATGCAGAATTTTTGAGAATGCTGTTGAGTTATTCCTGTTTTATTCTTCAGTGAATGACTGTCTTCAGCATTGTTTTCTATACTGCTAGTTTCATCAAACCACCTCAGTTTTTTAATAGTCTTTGGAATTTCTGCACCTTTTTCCCTTTCCTTTGTTAATTCAATACTATCTTTGATAGCTGCTGCTTTTTGATTTCCAAACTTAAAGCTCTGATTTATGATTAATGCCTTAAGATAACCATGTTCATATTTAGATTCTTTCTTTAAAATACTTTTAAGAAACCTCACACCATTTCTCTCATGGATGTTGTATTTCATTTTCTTGTGCTGGCCAACAAAGTCATAATTAGAAGTTACATTAGACAGGGATGATGTTTCAGCGAATTTTTGTTTTTCATCTTTTGAATCCGGATTGTGAGGTATATAGGCATCTTGAAAACTGTCTGAAAATAAAGGCAACTCTCCCTTATTGCAATTAAAATATTTTATCTTTTCTTCTTCACCATCTTTCAATTCATCTAACTTATCAGAACACTGCACTGCATCAATTTCTTTTATGTGTATACTGTTCTTTGCTGAAGGTCTAGCTGACTGTTTATTAGATGGCAAAACTAAAGGCGTTGCCACTGGTACACATGAAGTAGGAATTGAAGTAGTTCCATTTTCTTGATTTAATTCAGAATATTTATCTTGGTCTGGAAATGTAGCCACTTCCTGGGTTGGAGAATCTGAAGTGCTTTGGGATTTGCTAAATTTAAATGTTGGGCTCTCAGTGACTAAGGGCCTCTCTCTTTTGAATGCTCCAGAAGTGGAGTCAGTTATCCTTATAGTGCTAGTTTCAGAGGTCTTTTCACATTTTTTATCTAGTACAAATATAGGTGGGCTAGGTACAAAGGGTACTGAATTATTAGCAGTATTTTTGGCTCTTTCCACTGTTCCATTCAAAGAAGACGGATTTTGTTCTTTACTATTAAAATATTCCCATGAAGGTAGAACATTAGATTTACTTAAAATATCTGAGAAAGGTGTGACATCCTGAGTATTTGAAGCATCTACATTTGTAAGCCAATTATTTATATGTTGAGTTTTAGAGAATGCCAGTTTATCTTCATCAAAGCAGTTGAGTTTAGTTGATTGCATATTTGCTGGTTTGAGGGAAATGGTATTCCACTGGATGGATGTGGAATGCTCCTTATTAAGTGTTAAATATATTTCTTCATGCTCTGTAGGCTCAAGACTGTCTATACTTGAGAGGGTTTCAGAATTGGTTATTTGATTAACTTCATCACAAAATTTCTGGAAAAAAAAGAACACTGTTGTATAGCTTATAAACTTTTAAATGCCAAGATTAATGATTCAACATACCATTGTTACTGAGCCTAAATCTCCTTGCATGTAGAGTAATATGACTATAAATATCGTGGGTATATAAATAATTCTTATCGCTGCAGCAATCCTCAAGGTAAAAAATAGGGAGGTAACAAAGACTTATAATATAGTATGCTTGCTTTGATTTCAACTCCTAAAGTAATACCTGCTTATTCTAGCCACAGTTATAACTTAGAAAATATTTTTGTTACTGCTATTCCATTTAAAGTATGAAGTTTCTTGAAGGCTTAGTAACAGCAAGTGAGATTCTGAAAAATAATTATTTACAAATTGCATTTTTTCCTAAAACATTCACTGGATTTGAATGAGGCTCCTAAAAGCTCTGCTATCCTAATGTGAGCCTCCTGTTAGTAGGGGCTACATCTTTTTACAAAACTTAATTTTGTGGATTGTAGTAAGGCTTTTAACTCTGGCTACATGTTAAAATCACATAAAGAACTGTGTAAAATATCTATACCTGGGTCCTGCTGATTTAACACTTGGATGGGGTCCATATATTGGTATAATTTAAATTCCCCAGGTAATTTTCATATGGGTTTAGACTCAAAAACTATTGACTTTAATGACTCCTTTTGGAGGTTTAGCATAGCAGTAATTTCCATAAATTCCATAGACATTTTCATCACTATTTCACTGAAATTTACATGAAATTTATCAGTCTTTAATAAAATTTCAAAATTACTTCAATGTATGGTAAATGTTTAAAAATATTTCTATTTTCTCACACATATCTAGAATGCTTTAATCTATATCACATACACAGAAATAAATTTTAAGAAGACATTAAATTGTATATCTAGTCAAAATGCTGAATGGAGAGAAAATTGATATCCCTTAAGATTTATTGTACATTTTAGATTTATCTAAAATATGAAAATTTTAAAAATTTACATACTATGGTATCAGACGAAATTACATTCTTTTTTTAGCCCAGTAAGTAAACTAAGAACTAAAGTAAACAAATTACAGAATACAAATATTTTAATTTACATAGTTAGTTCTTATTGATTTAGTATTATGGAGTAAGTTTTAAAAATTATTCATGAGAGTTTTATAGTTTTAGCATTTAGTCCCTATTTATCACATCCTTTGGCACACTTCTTAAAGTGATAGTCACTCAGCCAAACAGGGAATAAAACAAAGCACAGCTACTTCAATGCCTGTTCTTGGAACTAAGTTGTTTTAACTGATAATGATGATGAAATCAGGCCTGGAAGGCATCCTTTGAGGTTACATCTAGAGAGACACAGAAATTTGCATTAGAAGATCCTTCTAGATATAAGTATGACATCCATGGCTCTAAGATTTCCGTTTGCATAGGTCTGTAATTGCTTCATCTCCCAAATCACCTCAAAAGAAGTTTGGCAATTTCTGATTTCATAAACAATACTCTTTTTTTTTTCAGATTTTTTTCCACCATTAAATAATGAAACATGATCAACTTCAAGTTTTGCTTATAAGTTACATGAGCGGTCCATCTTATCTTTATTGCCCTGCATGTAACATATCTTTTTTCCCTCTGGCTTTAATCTGATTTTTACGTGCCTTTCTGTGGTGTGTGTGTGTGCATACACTTATCCTTCTTGGAGTTTGTTGAGCTTCTTGAGTCTGTGGATTTACAATTTTCATCAAATTTGAAACATTTCCAGTGATGGTTTCTTTAAACATTTCCATTCCCACTTTGTGAAATTTTATTTAAATTTTAATTTTAATTAAATGTGTTGATGGCTTTATATGGACTCACAGATCACTAACAATCTGTTCATTTTTTTTCCAGCCTTTTTCTCCTAAAGCTTCAGCTTGGATAATTTCTATTGCTATGTTTTCAAGTCCACTAATCTTTTGTTCTGTAATTACTGCAATGTTAAGCCCATCCAGTCAATTTTTCATTTCTGACAGTATGTTTTTCATATCTAGAAGGTCTGTTTATTTCTTTTTTAAACTGTTTTTCTTATGTACATTTTTACTTTAATTCCTTGAAAATATTTATAAAAATACGTTAAAATTCCTTGTTGGTTAATTCCATCATCTCTGTTATTTCTGTCTGATTATACTGACTACTCTTCTCCTGGTTATGGGTCATATTTTCCTGATTCTTCATATGTCTAGTAAGTTTTGATTGAACACTGACATTGTGAGCATCATGTTATTGAATATTTAGATTTCATAGTCTTCTTTAAGAAAGTGTTGGCCAGGCATGGTGGTTCACACCTGTAATCCCAGCACTTTGGGAGGCCGAGGCGGTCGGATCATGGGGTCCAGAGATTGAGACCATCCTGGCCAACGTGGTGAAACCCTGTCTCTACTAAAAGTACAAAAATTAGCTGGGCGTGGTGGCAGGCACCTGTAGTCCCAGCTACTCGGGAGGCTGAGGCAGGAGAATTGCTTGAACCCAGGAGGCGGAGGCTGCAGTAAGCTGAGATTGCACCACTGCACTCCAGCCTGGTGACAGAGTGAGACTCCATCTCAAAAAAAAAAAAAAGAAAAAAAAAAGAAAAAAAAAAAGAAAAGAAAAACAGAAAAAAGTGTTAAGTTTTTTTGTTTAATAGGTAGCTTGGGTTACTAGTGGATCTTTTTAAGGCTTATTCAGGCAATATACCGACATAGAAAGCCTAGGTGATCATAAGGCTTACGTCATTTGTTTCCCCTTTTCAAGATCACATCCTGCACTGCCTCTGGCTCATGTCTAAAAGCAGTTGTTTTATATATTTTATTCATAATCATAGTTGTTTATGGTAGGAAGGCACATACGATAGCTGCCAGGAATCTTCTGTTTTGCCTTCTTAGCCTTGCCACTGTTGATTAATTGTTGGATGAATCAGGTCAATGTTATGAATTTAATCTTGATATTGGTTTATTAAAAATCTCATAATTGTGTATAATTATTAATGAAAAATAAAGTACATGGATGGACATGTAGGAAAATCAGCCGATATCTGTATTCAGTTGTGGAAAAAATAACAAAGTATATGCCCTTCTAGGGATAGATTACAAACATCATTTCTAGTGAATCCTGCCATATTTCCATTAAGAAACTAATACCTACATCTTTATACTTTTCTGGTTGCTTTTTATAATGCAATCTCTAACAATAATACATTACATTGTACTTTCAAAGGTAAGGAAAAAACTAAAAAATTATTTCTATAGTTTCTATGATGAATTTGTGCTGATTCCTCCACACTCTTTCAAGGCCACTCTTAGCTAGTAAGATATTTCTTTAGTGGAGAACATTGCAAAAGTGGAGCAAAATTAGTACAAGGAATTAAAATATTAACAACATTTTTATAGTTTCATACTTGCAAATTGCTTAGATGCTGATCTTCTAGGCGTTTCTGAGTTTCCTCCAGTTTAAGCTGGAACACATTTTTGCTAGTAGCCAAGGTGGCCCTCATGTTTTCATTCATTTCTTTATCACAATTGATTCTGGATAAGAGTTGTTTCTGATGTTTGTGATCATTTTTTGATAATGCTGAAGGCAAGGCAGAATCTATAGCTCTGTGAACCAGACACAGAAAGCGCTTAGTACATTTAAATAAAGTTAACTTCTTTCTATATGTATATACATGACACATTTGTGTAATATGTGTGTGTTTGTCCAGGTAACCACATATAAGGATATTGGAGAAATATATAGACATGTTAGAATGAGAATTTAAGGCAATCAATAGTAGAATAAAAATAGTTGTGAGACTAAAGTGCCAGTAAAGAACTCCACCTTCATATAGGAATGCCCAGTAATTAATGGCTTTGATTATTATAACCTATCCCTCTATCATCTGGGATAAGGGTAGAAGTAATTCCTGTGTAGAGTTAGTCCTCAGGTCTTTAAGAGCATTCCTATATGGATAATAATATACTGCATTACCCTTCTTTCTGAGTTGATGTCATGGCTGGTAGGTTAGGAAAAAACTGTAACCCTAATAGTGTTGGCTGAAGATTCAAGCAGATAGAAAATATAAAAATTGCTTGTCGGGGTCGGCAGGAATTTCCTCCCTATTTAACTAGCTTTGGGAACTTGGATCTTCCTCAATGGAGGCCAAGTACTCACTTATTTTCAGTTATTTCAGGAATATAAATAGGAATATAAGCATGGTTTTTATGCCACAGAAGTGTACCCTTAATATAGAGTCTCTCTTTACTATGCTAAGGGGTCATTCAAACATTTTCAGTGCATGACATCATTTTCTATTAGAATTTTGTATCTTCTGCAAAGCTATAGCATGTTACATTTCAGTACATATACAAAGTGAAAGCAAAGAACTAAAGATTTTTGGGGGAGGATAGGATGGGGATGAGACTACCATATAGCTGAATGCTGCTGCACTGGGGCTGGCAGTATGAATCCCAAGAGCATTTATTCCTAATTCAATTAAATTATTAAATTATTCCCACTTTAATGAGAATAAAAATGTTTTGGAAGGTGACGATGGTCACATGTGATATATACCGATTACCTATCTCCAATATCCATATATATCTTTATTTGGACAGACTGGAGTAGTCAAGGTCAAAGATGACTAGATTCTTAACTATCCCTTTGTGATCACACATTTAATCAGGGAGAGCAAGAAGGTATTTAATACAAGTTCCTGAACATTGAGAGTATGTTTCTGTCTCTTCCTTTTACACTTTCCTACTCTTACATAATCCTTCCCCTTCAGTCGCCCTTCCCAAACAAAATATTGCTATATCTACAAAATATCTAATAAACTCAATTTATTTACCTTTAAAGTTGTCGTCTGTCAACTTTTTCTTCTCTATTCCTTTCTTCTCTACTTCACTTTCTTCTCTTCTCTTCTCTACTTTCTTCCCCCAGTGAGGAGGATTGAAGGGGTGGATAGGAATAAAAGGAGATGGGGAGGTAGAAACAGAAGGAGAGTGAAGAATAGGGGGAAAGGAAGAGGAAATCATAAAGGAAGAAGAAACAGGAGAAATTGGAGAGGGAAAAGCTAAATAAGTTGGAGGCAAACCTGGAGAGGAAGATGAATGCAAAGGAGAGGAAAAAAGAGGGATAGATGAAGGAGGTAAGGATGGAGAAGTAGAAGAGGAAGTCGAAGAAGAGGAAAGAACAGATGAGGAGGAAGAAAACGGTATACAGGCTGAAGAAAAGGATGTGGAAGTAGAAGGAGATGAAGGCAAAGAAGAAGATGGAGAATGACAGGGAGATGCAAGGGAGAGAACTGAGGCTGGTAGATGATCTGCAAAGGCCTTGGGCTGATTTGACAATGCTGTGGCTTGTGGAACAGATCGCTGGACTGACTGAAAAGAATCCAAGCTAGCAGGATGTGCAGGCAACGGAGTGACATAAGAAAGAGTGGGGACTGGTGGATGAGGGGAGTGACTGGATAAACAGGAAGGCTTCAAAACAGGGAGAGGTTCCAAAGGGGTTGGGGAAACAACCAGTCGAGCTGGAAGGGAACGACGAACAAGGGCAGGCATTAGAGTGGCTGCGGTAGAACGCTGTGCTGGAAGGAAATGTTTGGGTCTGAAAGTTTTGTAAAATAACTTGTTCTGTGAGTCAGGGTCAGGAATGATTGGAAACCTTTGGGGCGGGTGGGGTAGATGGCCAGGTAGGCAAGAAGGAATTGGTGCTGGTAGATGAGGGAAACTGCTAGAAATGCTGGAAGTAGCCGGGGTTGGAGGACGAGGACGATATTTAATTGGGTAAGACAGTAATGGGACTGGTGCAAAGGTCTTTGGAAGAGTAGAGGGTACAGATGGATGGATAGGCAGTATATGGGGCTGGTGGGTAGGAGAAACAGTTGGGTAGCTAGGAAGAATTTGGAAGTGGTGGGACCGCAATGGGACCCGCGGAGGAGACAGTTGATCAGGTAAGTAGGGGTCAGGTGTGGAGACAGCTGGACAGGCAGGAATGGATCTGCACAGGTGGAAAAGCATTTGGACAGGCAAGTAGAGAGATAGCCTTATTAAGATTTTTTTTTTTTTTTGGTTTATTGGGCTGCCTCTAGGCTTTTGATTCATGTTTTTTTTTTTTTTTTGAATGGAGTTTTGCTTTTGTTGCCCAGGCTGGAGTGCAATGGCGCAATCTCAGCTCACCACAACCCCCATCAGTAGCTGGGACTATGGGTGCTGCCACCATGCCTCGCTAATTTTTTTTTTTTTTTTTTTGTCCATAGGGACTGAGTATTACTATGTTGCCCAGGCTGGTCTTGAACTCCTGGGTTCCAGTGATCCTCCCATCTTGGCCTCCCAGTGTTGGGATTACAGGCAGGAGCCCCATGCCTAGCCTGGTGATGTTTTCTTAAACTGGCTAAATTCATGAGTATTTATTATACTTTATAATTTACATATTATGTTTATTATTTTCCAGATATCGAATTTTTTTTTATATATATATTTTTTGAGACAGGGTCTGGCTGTGTTGTGCAAGCTGGGGTGCAGTGGCACCATTGTAGCTCGCTGCAGCATCCAAGTCCTGGGCTCAAGTGATCCTCCCACCTCAGCCTCCCAAAGTACTGGGATTACAGGCGTGTGCCACCGCGCCCCACCCAGAACTATTGTATTGTAAAAGACAATGAAAAGCATACAAAACAAAAATGATCAGTGAGAAGTTAAATGCCTGGGCAAAAAGGGGTTAGGTCTGCAGCGCTACACCAGATGTAACTTACAGCTGCAACTAGCCGAAACAGCATTACATTTGTTAACTCAATACTTGGTGGCCAGAAATTCATGTCAGGATAATTCATTTGAGCACAGACTAAAGGGTTTGGACTTGTACTTATAGTCCAAGTTTCTCAAACTTACTGGGTTTTATGAATCATCTGACACTTTAGTTAATAATACAGATGTCCAGGCGGCTCCCTTATAGATCCGGATTATGTGCGCCTAGGAAGCGGCCAGGCAGTCGGGATTTCATGGGTTCGGTGCTACCCAGCCCAACGTGACAATGAGAGATCGCTCTGCCTGCCAGGTGAAGGACCTGACGCTGGCGGGCGGCGGGAACTACCAGGTCAGTCCCAGGACAGCCGGCTCCGGCAAGCTCCCCCACGGCATGGCAAGAGCCCAGTGGAAGTTAGCACAGTAAACCCAATCAACAAGCCGCAGTCACCCTTCTTCCCCAGAAATGGCCTCTTCAGCTTTTGCGGGGGAGACTCTGAAAGTCCCCAAAGGACAGAAGTCTAGGAGGAAATGATTGCCGCACAAAGGGATACAGTCTTGGCTACTAAAAACCCCGCGTAGCCGCCTAGGGACCCGCCCCCCCGCGCAGTGCTTCTACCCCCTCCCTATGCAAACGCGAAGAAAAGAAACGCGAGATCCCAGTGCAGAGGCGTGGTCCCACCCTGGCCAATGGAAAATGAGGGCGTGACTTTAAGCCTTTCTTTCATTGGCCCAGGGTCCCAGACCGTCCAGGTCTTGGTGCGCCGCGGCGGAAATCGCGCGGGTACTGAAACGCACTATCAGCTTCGGGTCCTGGTGCTGCGGCTGCCGCCATCATGGTGCGGAAGCTTAAGTTCCACGAGCAGAAACTGCTGAAGCAGGTGGACTTCCTGAACTGGGAGGTCACCGACCACAACCTGCACGAGCTGCGCGTACTGCGGCGTTACCGGCTGCAGCGGCGTGAGGACTACACGCGCTACAACCAGCTGAGCCGTGCGGTCCGTGAACTGGCGCGGCGCCTGCGCGACCTGCCCGAACGCGACCAGTTCCGCGTGCGCGCTTCGGCCGCGCTGCTGGACAAGCTGTA
>NW_012102776.1:1075002-1127714 GCF_000951045.1 Mandrillus leucophaeus | reverse complement strand
TTTTTTTTTTTTTTTTTTTTTTTTTTTTTGTCCATAGGGTCCATGCATGATCTTCCTTTGATCAATCAGTGTCCTCTCACATGGACTGAAAAATGTACATAGCTTATTCAGGTTCGCCATTTCTTATTTCTGGCTCTTAGAGTATTTTCACTTCTCAGAAGCCTTTTACTCATACAGATACAGGAATATGGGCTGGACAATCTGGTTTAAAGCATGCGTTCAAAGGGCAAATAGAGGTCAACAGATAACTGCTCAGCTCTGGCCAGATTTCTCAGTGTAGCACGTAGTTCAGGATCAACTGCCACAACACAAATACATGGATATTGGAGATAGATATCTAGCAGTATCATTTTATTGAAGTTTAACCATTTAATACAGGAGACAATATATCTCCCTTTTACCTTACACCTTCCAGAATGGTCAAGCACATTAGTTTTATGATAAGGATTTGGTGGTGATAGAAGACTTATTACTTCTTATATTTTTAACTTTACTCCCTTATTAATATTTTTATGTCTCACTATTTGCTGAAGCAGCTTCTATGTTCATGAGAACCTATTCTCTGATTTGTCTTGGGGCCTCAGCACTAAATGCCCTGCACTTTATCGTACTTTTTTTTTCTCTTTTACATGATCACATCGCCCACATCTTGTTTTTATCTACCACTAACATTTTCCACATTAGAATAATCTTACTGATATACCTCTGCTTCTTTGTAAGCCCCTTATTTCATGGCATTACTTTATTTCTTAATACATTGAGGTTTACGTTCCACTGAAAATGTATTTTTAATATGATAGTAGTTTATCAATGATTTCAGCTTAATCAAATTTTCAATAAATAAAAATATGCCCACTAACCTAACACCTGATTCTTAATATTCCAATATCTCATATTTGTATAGAATTTCAGTTTACAAAGCACTTTCATATACATTACTTAAGACTATTGGGTATCTGTGGAGAGAAGTCTAACTTTTTAATAAGTAAATCATAGTGTTCTCACTATACATTGTATATACTTGTTTTCCAAATACATAGAATTTATGTGATACATATAGAAACATGCACACATAGATATCATGAAGTCAAAGTCAAAATAGCATATTAAAATAACACGAAAACTAGGTATTCTAATGCACAATGAAGATCATTTCTCATAAAACAAAGATGATGTGTGTTATTTAATGATCCTAGCATAGACTTGCTGTAATCATATCTACATGTTTGCTACAGGCAAAACAAAGTTGTTCTGACAGTTTAACTCTTCTAAGACTTCAAGCAACTGCACACTGTTGAACAAGAAAAATGCCTATGCTTTTCTTCATTCTACAAGAGTTTTTCAAAACTGAAAATATCTGGCCGGGCACGGTGGCTCAGGCCTGTATTCCCAGCACTTTGGGAGGCCGAGGTGGGTGGATCACCAGGTCAAGAAATCGAGACCCTCCTGGCCAAAATGGTAAAACCCAATCTCTACTAAAAATACAAAACTTAGCTGGGTATGGTACGTGCCTGTAATCCCAGCTACTTGGGAGGCTGAGTCAGGAGAATCGCTTGAACCCAGGAGGCAGAGGTTGCAGTGAGCTGAGATCGCACCACTGCACTCCAGCCTGGCGACAGAGAGAGACTAAAATATCCAATTAGCATGAAGTATAACAACTGATAGAAAAAAAAATTCAGAAGGCTCAAAGGGAATTTTAAAAAAGTTAATCACATTCTCTTAATCATCAAGACTCAAAATATCAGTTGCTTTTGATTTTTTTTTTGCTTTTTTCTATTTCCTCTGTCCTATACCAAACTCATCTATTCTTTTAATAAAGTATCTTTTCTTTCTGCTTCTATTCTGTCTATTCTCCAATTCTGCTTCCTCCTCCTCTTCCTCATCTTCTTGTTCTTTTCTTTTTCCTTCTCTTTCTCCTTTTTCTTTTGAGACAGGATTTTACTCTGTTACCTAGGCTGGAGTGCGGTGGTGTGATTATAGCTCATTGCGACTCCAACTCCTGGGCTCAAGTGATCCTTTTATCTCATCTCCTCGAGTAGCCAGAACTACAGGTGTGTGCCAGCATGCCCAGCTAATTTTTACATTTTATGTGTGTGTAGAGATGCTATATTGTCCAGGTTGATCTTGAACTCCTGGTCTTAATCGATTCTCCTTCCTCAGCCTCCCAAAGCACTGAAATTACAGGTATGGGTCACTATGCCCAGCCTATACTTCAATTCTTATACTTCTAGTTGATCAATATCCTTAAACTCTTATTTCTTCATGTTACTTCTCTGCACTGTGAAAGCACATTATCTTCATTCTTTCTTCTCTCTCATACTCTCACTACTCAAAATCTTTTATTATCAGATCCATCCTTTCTTCACTATACAAAATAGCACTGTTATGGTTTAGGCAGTAAGGATCTATCCCTTGGGTTATTCCAATAATTTCTTCTCTGGTCTCCTTGCCTCCAATTTGTCTCTATCTTCTCTATTCTCCAACATTTGCACCATTTATCTTTCTAAAATAATAAAGAGGATGCTATCACTCCCTGCTGAGAAACCTCCATTGGCTCCCCACTGGTTACAGGATAAAGTTCACACTCACTTGCTAGACATACAAACATTTTACATCTGATCACAATCAACATTTCTAGATCATCCCCGTCCCATCAGCAACACATCCTATAGCCTTGCCACTCTGAATAAGTTCTATTTCCTCGGGGGTCTATGCCTTTCACAACACTGTAGCACTGCACATGCCTAAAACCCAACACATGCTTCTCTGATAAATCTTAACTCATTCTCTAAGACTACCTTCTACCTTCAATGCTGTACTTCTTTATTACTTTGCTAGTATTTCTGTAACAATCCCCATTATGCAGTATTACATGTGTATTATGTTGTAAAGACCAACAAACAGTATTATAATGTAATTGCAAACCCTTGCTAGGCAGAGGACCATATCTCATTCACATGTGTAATCCATGCTAATCAATGTCCAACACAGGATAAGTACTTACTCAAATTCTACTCTACCTTTCTAGACTATAATTCTGTTGCTTATCACTTTAATATTCATATTTAAATATCATAAGATCTCTCTTAAGGGAAAAGCCATATATTGGCCGTACATCTCCTCTGGCTATTGTCCTATCACTCTCTAACTTTCACAGTCAAACTAAACTTGTTATCCTTTTTGCTCTCCATTTCTCTTCAACTCATCGCAATTTATTTTCTGCCCCCACCACTGCACTAAAATTGGTCTGACAAAAATTGTAGGGATGGGGTTTTGCCATGTTTCCCAGTCTGGTCTTGAACTCCTGAGCTCAAGTGATGCTTCCACCTCGGCCTTCCAAACTGCTGGAATTACTGGCGTGAATCACCCTGCCTGACCTACAGTAGATTTTTTTTTGAGACGGAGTCTCGCTCTGCCGCCCAGGCTGGAGTGCAGTGGCCGGATCTCAGCTCACTGCAAGCTCCGCCTCCCGGGTTTACGCCATTCTCCTGCCTCAGCCTCCCAAGTAGCTGGGACTACAGGCGCCCGCCACCTCGCCCGGCTAGTTTTTTGTATTTTTTAGTAGAGACGGGGTTTCACCGGGTTAGCCAGGATGGTCTCGATCTCCTGACCTCGTGATCCGCCCGTCTCGGCCTCCCAAAGTGCTGGGATTACAGGCTTGAGCCACTGCGCCCGGCCGCCAGTAACTTCTTTTGTTGTGAAATACAGTGGACACATTGTTTGTATGTTGGACAGTCTCTCTTTGCCTCTCCAGATTCATTTGCCACATTTCTCTACTTGACTCTGCTCCAAGAGACTGAATCGTCCCTTGCTCTTTGATTTATGGCTGAGTTTGGCCAGTGGAAGGGACTAGAAGGAGAAACGAGGGTGACAGAACAAAGTGGTTTTTGATAATTATTCCTCTGACTTCCTCCCTGCTGGGCTTGGTTTAGCAGTGGCTTACATTCCTCTCCCTAAGACCACAGGACCTGTCCAGCCTCCTTCTTCTACAGTCCAGCTCTTTTCAGTTCAGGTCTGTGTTGGTAATATTGACTTTGTGTCAGTTCTGGGGGTGCTTTACCATCCTTTGTTGGTTTTATAGTCCCTTACTTAACCTGTCAGTCACCTCTTTTAAGTGTGCCTCCTGCTTCCTGCCAGGATCCTGACTGACAAACATTATGTGTCTGATTCTTTAGAAGTTATTTGATCTCTGTAAACTATTTTTTTTCCCATGAACATTTATCCTTCCCTAGTTTTCATAGTACTGACCTCTCCTAGTCCTATATGAGCCATTCTAGCCATTCTGTTTGCAAGCATCTCTTTTTTTTCCACTTGCTTAAATGTTGCTGTTCTTCAGTGCTCATCACACACATACTCTCCATAGTTGACCATATGCATTACCATGGCTTCAAATGCCTTTAGCCTAAGTTTCTCTTGAGCTCTAGGCTATATAATTTCTACATTTATTGAAATATCCCCACCTTTCAATCCATTATCCACAATTGTTCACAATGGATTGGAATAATATGTTTAAAAAGAAAATTTTACCTTATCACTAATTTGTCTAAAATTATTCATTGACTCCTCTTAAACTCTCAAGGTAAAGTTTATATTTCTTGGCATACAGATGCACTTATCTCTCCAATCTTGTATCTGGCAAAGCCATCTGTATTTTGCATTCTATGATGTACACATGCTCTTACTCCTAGAGTATATCATGGCTTCGATTGCCCTTGGCTTTTGCACAGCTCATCTCTCTGTCTAAAATGCCATCCACTCACTTGTTCCAAATAACTACTATTTTCTTCAAAGCTTTGCTGAAGAATTCTCTGTCCCATGAGGTCTTTCCTGAACTCTAATTAGGATCAAGAGGATACATTTACTTGTTCTTAGTCCTAATCAAGGGAACTATTGACCACAAATATTCTAAAAATGGAATAACATTATGCACAGGTAAAATATTAACATAATTTGTCTGAATTGTAGATGTTATTTATATAAATGAATTTTATATATTATTGTAATTACTCATTTGGCACTATTCTATATTTCTGAAGCACGATTTCACTTATCTTTTAGATTATACACTGGGGATTATATTTTACAATAGTATATACTTCTCCATATCCCCTTATAATGCCTGATCTACTTCTTTACATGTAGTAGCGTTAAGAAATGTTTGGAATAAATAAATGGAAGATACAGGATGTCCGAGGGTACCCACTGGTTGATTGGTCTATCCTATTACTTCCAGATGATTCACTTATGCCATCCTGTAGAAGAACCAGGAGACTCTGTAATCTTTTCAAGACATTCAAGATAGATTTTCAGTGAGGAAAAACCCATTTCTACCATAAAGTTACTCTTTTTACCTAAATTTATTACAATTCAACATAATTTTTCTCTTCTCAGTAAAGATATTACAATTTTAATCAAAATATCAATATCAATATTTAAAGTGTTTTGATATGTTCCACAAAAAATTATTTAACATACATAGTATTTTGTAACACCAAAGACTTTAAGACAACAAATTGGTATTCTGACCTATTCTTGGAGCAATTTACATTCTACTGTACCTCAATTTAAACTGTAAAAATAAAATAAACTCTAAAACAGAGGTGAGGAGTAGCTGATGAAAAGGCTGACAAGCACAGCAACTGGATGGTTATACAATTATTGTAATAATTGTATACAATAATCATAAATTACTTACCTCCAGTTTATTGTTGGTCTATGGGAAAAGGGAAGGTTTACTTCTGATTTTAAGTTGGATTCCTGAATTTGTTTGAGGGCCTCTTCTAATGGAGGAACTGGTTTTCTGAAAACTAAAGAGATAATAAAGACCAAATAGTGCAGAATCACTTTATCTTCAATGGTCTCTTTACATATAATGTAATTGGCTAATGATAAAATATTACTTTAAAACTTTTGTAAAAAGAAAATATTTTCAGAATAGTGTAAATACTTTAAATTTTGACATTCAATTCCCAAAAGAGAATGTGTTACCTCAAAGTTTTCATCACCAATTTTAAGAATATTTATCAGGAAAAAAGAGACTCTGAGAAATGTCCAGGCTCTTCATCCTCGCATGCAAACTCCCCTATATTTGATCTCATAGTGGTATAAATTTCTGACACTATTTATAAATATTCCTATGAAGAAAAGGGGAACATACAAAAACACCAACTAACATTTACTGAGCACTTAAGTTACAGACCTTATTTTTAAGCACTTAATGCACATAAACTATTTAACCCTCGCTATGGCCTATGAGGTATATTTGAATTTTACAACTGAGGAAACTAAAGCATACAGAAGCAAAGTAACTTGCTCAAGGTCATACATTATTATGGACACTCATCCATATACTGTCCTGTACAACGTTAAATATAACCCTATGTCCTCTATATATCCACTTTCTCAAAGCCTTCCACTGTGCACTTTGGTACTCAACATACTCTATTTTCCCCTACTTCCCTCTAAATACTGTCTTCTCTTTCTTGTTCAAGTTGAAGCATAGCTGTCTTTTAAGGACATTAATTGTCCTACAACCCCCTCCAATGGAGACATTATTTTCCTCCCATCATAGACCATAAATATACTATACTATCTGTACATGGTATCTGTAGTGTATCATATACTATAAATAACTCAAGGCCTAGAAATAGGGTGAGTGAATTTCTGGCTTTAGCTCTTTGTGAGTACTTCCAAACTATCTTCCTCTTTTCTCCTTTAAAACACCAATATGTCGTCAGTCTTTTCAATTATTACAAGGTTTGTAATTTATTTAGAATGTTTAAACAAAAACAGTATGTTATTATGTAAGGTTTAGTTCAAACTTGAACTCTAGAGACAATCCATTTCCCTAATCAACTGGTGATTACATGAAGAATGCAAAGCTATAGGATAGTCTGCTGATATTTTGCATCATAAAGGATGCATCTATGAAAGTAATCAATTAATTTAAAAAGTATTTATTGAAGTTTAAAATAAGGTTTTCTGCTAATTTATAGAGGCACTGTTCTCCTTCTAGCCTCTCTTCCACCACTTTTTGTTTTTTTTTGACAGAGTCTTGCTCTGTCACTCAGGCTGGAGTGCAGTGGTGCGACCTCAGCTTACTATGACCTTCGCCTCCTGGGTTTTTAAGCAATTCTCCTGCCTCAGCCTCCCTAGTAGTTGGGATTACAGGCACCCGCCTTGATGCCTGGCTAACTTTTGTATTTTTATTAGAGATGGGGTTTTACCGTTTTGGCCAGGCTGGTCTCGAACTCCCAACCTCAGGTGGTCCACCCGCCTCGGCCTCCCAAAGTGCTGGGATTACAGGTGTGAGCCACTGTGCTCAGCCTCTTTCACCACAATCGAATTAGTAACTGAATCCTATTGATTATGTCTATTTTTTTATTTTTTTGAGATAAGGTCTGACTCTGTTTCCCAGGCTGGAGTGCCAAGGTGTGATCTTGGCTCACTACAACCTCCGCTTCCTGGGCTCAAGTGATCCTCCCACTTCAGCCTCCCGAGCAGCTGGGACTACAGGCATGCACCACCATGCCTGGCTAATTTTTGTATTGTTTGTAGAGATTGAGTTTCATCATGTTGCCCAGGATGGTCTTGAACTCGTGAGCTCTCAAGCCATCCGCCTGCCTCGGCTTCCCAAAGGGCTGGGATTACAGGCATAAGCCACCTCAGCTGGCTGTGATTATATCTCTTGAATATAGTATCTCTGGTTGGGCACAGTAGCTCACGCCTGTAATCCCAGTACTTTGGGAAGCCAAGGAGGGCAGATCACCTGAGGTCAGGAGTTCAAGACCAGCTTTGCCAGCATGTTGAAACCCCATCTCTACTGAAAATACAAAAGGTGACTGGGCATGGTGGAGGGCACCTGTAATCCCACATACTTGGGAGGCTGAGGCAGAAGAATCTCTTGAACCCGGGAGGTGGAGGTTGCAGTGAGCCGAGATCGTACCACTGCATTCCAGTCTAGGTGAGAAGAGCAAGACTCCGTCTCAAAAAAAAAAAAAGAAAAAGAAAAAGAAAAAAAAGGATGAATATGGTAACTCTTATCTCTTACACTCAATGCACTGCTTTAATTTAGGAGCTTAACATCTCTTACCATAATTATTTAAATAGTATCCTACTAGTCTACTTACTTTAGTAAGTCTCTTCTTCAATCGATATTCCATCTTGTAACTGTAATTATCTTTCTAACAAATCTAATTATATAACAGAGACCCCAAGTTCCCCACCTGATATGCATTTTCTCTTTTTTCCTTATAGACCCTATATAGTTAGGGGTAGCAATACACCCACATTAAAAAAACTTTTTTTCAGACTCCCTTACAGACCCTATATAGTTAGGGGTAGCAATATACCTACATTAAAAAAAACTATTTTTTTCAGACTCTCTTGCAAATAAAGTTGCCAAGCAGAGATCTCAGAGGTGCACCCTTTTTTCCTGTCCTTTCTTCTTGCCTAGAACACTGCTATGATGGTTGAGCTCTGCCAGCTACCATGTGACCATGACAGTGAGGATAAAAACCAGATACTAAAGACTGTTGAGCCGAGTGACAGATGATCCTTCTGTCTCTCAACTCAGTATAATCAACAAACCAGCTCATGACTGCCTACCACAGGACTCCATATTATACGGGAGAAAAATAAACTCCTATCATGTTGAAGCTATTGTTATTTTGCCCAGTTTTACTAGCTGCCCTTATTAACAGTAATATTACTAACACAGCAATGGCTTGCTTTCTCGTTAAAAAAAACTGTAAGTGGACTGTATTTTGCATAAAGATGAAATTCCTGGCATGGCATATAAAGTTCTATGAGAACTGGCTACCTTTATTTTTTCTAGCTTCATATCCATTTTCTTCTTTTTTTCCCCATCCTATGCTTCAGATACACTGAAATACATAATTTATTTGTACAAGCTGTTCTTTTGCCTGGGGTGTCCTTTTATTTTCTGTTTGCTTCGCAATATGCTCATTTGTTAAGATCTGACTTAAGTCATTTTTCCAAGAATGATGTCCTTGAGGTCCTGACATAGGTTTAGTGTTCTTTCCTCTGTGCTCTCATGGCACTTTACACACTCTGCTACCATAGCAATTATCATTACATTATTGACATTGCTTATACCACTCTCATCTCCAAAATAGGTTGTGAGATCTTTAATGGTAGAATGCAATTGGATTTTTCTATATCTCAGCTTAGCCTAAGGCTAAGTACAACACAGTACACCATATGTTTGCTGAATACATAAAGGTTTTGCTTATCACTTTTCTTTATGAAGTTTTGACATATTGTTAATTGTCTTACTATTTAAGGTACTAAAATGTAGATATAATACAAAAGAACCAACCATAATCTTATTTAAATTCTTAAATGGTTCCAAGTCTTTATCTTGTTGGATTATATTACTCTGTAGACTTTCTTTTTGTTCTGCCAGTCTCTCAAATATGAATTTGAATCAAACCATTAAAAAATACTAGAATAAATGTGACACTAATTTTCTGAACCCAAACGTTAAATTTTCTTTGTACTAAGCTACTTACCAAATCAATTTTAAAAAGACAAAACATTGTAACCAGTTGGAAGTCAATTCAAACCGTGAGTTTCAGAATTTAGTAATAGAGCCAACAGTATTCTCTGAATTAAACCTAAATCAAATGACTATTTTTCATTTGGTTAAAGTGCTTTTACTCAAAAGTCATATTGGTCATTTTAGTTTGTTTCCACTTCATTTCTTCATTTATGAGTTTATTGTCTACCCAAGTCAAATGAAATTAAAACTTCAATTTTTGTTCTCATATTGTTCTAGAAATTAAGGCACCTGCTTTCCTCCGCTGTGAAAGAGGAATATGGGCACGCTGGAATTTTTCAGTAACTTCTTCAAACCTCTGTTTTCTTTGTTGAAGTATTTGTTCTCTAATTTGGTGTTCTTTTTCTTCTTGTTCTTTTCGTTTTTCCTCAAAAGCTCTATATTTAAAACACAAAGTAGGCAACAGAAATAGGTGGTAAGTTTAGAAAATAGTTTCAAAATGATGCATTTATTATATAACAGTGTTTTCATATTTTAAAATTTTACTTAAAAACAACACATTTTAAATTTTTTACAACAGGTGTTTGCCAAAGACTTATTTCTTTGTAAATGGTAATTTCAGAACTTTACCCAGGTCTCTTGCAACTAAGAGAAGATTCTCTAATGTGTCCCTTTCTAATTTCTGACAGGTCCGCATACCTATTCCCACTCGCAAACTGTCCTGTGGAGAAAACCTTTTCTAAGAAAGCTATGCCATTTTCTGTAATATGAAGAATGAATTCATTAGTGAAAGAAGTAGCTTTGAAAATTATGAGGCATTCAATAAAATCTGTACATTTTTATTTTTCTTTTGGACCACAAGTTTAAAATTGGCTGTCATTTTAAGTTGGAACTGTGCTAAAAATTCAGGAAATTTACATAAAAATGTGAATTTCCAGTTTCTCTTCAAAATTTGGAAGATCTGGCAAATCTGGATTCTTAATCACACATAGCTCCAAACACCTGCCCCAATCCCTGCCATTCCCTATTTTTCTTAACTTTCTTATTTCATTTATTTCTGATTGCCCCCAGACACTTGAAATTTATGTTCTCTAGTTTAAGCTGTACTGTCTCAAAAATTGATTTTGTCCTTGGAAGACTCTGTGTGTGTGTGTGTGTGTGTGTGTTCGTGCACGTATGTGTGTATGATTCAATAATTATTTGCTGGAAAATGAAAAAAAAAAAAAAAGATGAGCCTACGAATCACTGGTAGAGAAACCTCCAAAGGGAACGCCTTAGAATGCATGGGGTTAGGAGATGGTTGGTAAGAACTCTTTTAGAATTTTTAGTGCCATAGGTTACTATTAACCATCTTTCTAAAGACCTCTCCTGGCTAGAACATTATTCTACTCTAAATAGCTCCGATTAAGGGAACTATATATACTTTCGGGTGATAGAGGACTATAGATCTCCAAGTGGTCCAACATATGAGATAGGCAGAATGTAGTGATGTAGCACCAGAGGTGGGGGAGAAGATTTTTAGCTCCCAAAACAATCTCCTTCAAGAATCTCCCCAGGTCAAGGTAAGAAGTTGCTTTTACCATTTGATTCAACATAATATTAGACGTTGTAGCCAGAGCAAGTAGGCAAGAAAAAAAAAGAGGCATCGGACTAGAAAGGAAAAAGTAAAATTAACTCTAGTCCAGATGACATAATCTTATATTTAGAAAACCCTAAAGATTCCACCTAAAACCATCACTAATAAATGAATTCAGCAAAGTTGCAGGATACAAAATCAACACATATAAACCAGTTGCATTTCTATACACTTAACAATGAACAATCCAGAAAGGAAATAAACAATCTCAATTTACAATAGCACAGAAATGCTTAGGAATAAACTTAACCAAGGAAGCAAAAGACTTATACACCAAAAACTGTAAAACATGACTGAAATAATTTTAAAAAGATGCAAATAAATGTAAAGACCTACCATGCTCATGAATTCAAAGAAGATATCGTTAAGAAGACAACACTCCTCAAAGCTACCTTCAATCTATTCAATCCCTCAAATCCCAATGACTTTTTTTTTCTTTGCAGAAATAGAAAAATCCACTTTAAAATTTACATACAATGTCAAGGAACCCTGAATAGCCAAAATAATATTGGGGAAAAAAAAAACCCAAAACGGAATGTTTCACCCTTCCTGATTTCAAAACTTACTACAAATTTATGGTAATCAAAGCAGTGTGGTACTGGCATAAAGATGGACACACAGACTAATGGAATGAATAGAGAGCCCATAAATAAACCCTCTTATATATGGTCAAATGATTTTCCACAAGGATGCCAAAACCATCTAATGAGAAAAGGACAATCTTTATAGAAAATGGTGTTGGATACTGCAAAACAATATAGTTGGACTCTTACCCTTACAGCACATATAAAAATTACCCCAAAGTGAATCAAATATCCAAATAGAAGAACTAAAAACTCAGAAGAGAACATACAGAAAAAGCTTCATGACATTAGGTTTGACAATAATTTCTTGATATCACACTAAAAGCACAAACAAAAGGAAAAATAGATAAGTTGAACTTCATCAAAATTAAAAACTTTTGTGGATCCAAGGACACTATCGACAGAGTAAAATGGCCACACAAGAAATGAGAGAAAATATTTCCTATTACATATCTGATAAGGATTGATATCAAGAACTTCAACAACTCAACAACAACAAAACAACCTGATTTAAAAATATGGGCAAAAGACTTGAATAGAAATTTCTCTAAAGAAGATATACAAATACAAACAAACACATGAAAAGATGCTCAACATCATTAATCATTAAGAAAATGCAAATTAAAACCACAATGAAATGCCACACCACACCAATTAGGATGACTATTATTTAAAAAACAAAACAAAATAAAAAATAGAAACTGTTGGTAAGGATGTAGAGAAACTGGAACTCTTATGCATTGCTAGTAGAAATGTAACATGGTGCAGCAGCTGTGGAAATTGGTATGCTGATTCTTCAAAAAATTAAACATAGAATTACCATATGATAAAAGAGTTTCACTTTGAGGACTATATCCCAAAGAAGTGAAAACAGGGACTCAAACAGATATTTTTATATCCATTTTCATAGTAACATTATTCATAATAGCCAAAAGGTGGAAGCAATCCAAGTGTTCATAAATGGATGAATGGATAAACAAAATGTGGCCTAGACATACAATGGAATTTTTTTCAGTCTAAAAAGGAAGAAAATTCTGGCACGTGCTACACATAAATGAACCTTGAAATCATTCTGCTAAGTGAAATAAGCCAGTCTCAAAAGGACAAATGTTGTAAGATTTCACTTTAAATGAGGTACCTACAGTATTCAAATTCATAGAGACAGTAGAATGGGGGTTACCAGCTGGTGGGGAGGGAAGGATGGGGAGTTAGTGCTTAATGGGTACAGAATTTCAGTTGGGCAAGATGAAGTTTCAGAGATGGATAATGATGATGGTTACACAACAATGTGAATGTACTTAATGTAGTCTTTGAAGACAGAGAAAACAAAAGAGATTAAATAGAGAGTCATAATAAAGTATTCTACTTTCTGTTGGGAGGAAGGAGGCACAGCTTGCTTAGCAGAAGCTGACAGAGTCAACTTAAAAAGTTCCAAATTCTACATTCATATGCTCTTGAGATTAAAATAATGTGTCAAGCAGATAAAATCACATGTCAAGCACTCCTGTGGTAGTCATAGTCAGTCTCCAAACATAATGTCCAATGAAGCAGGATTATGTAGTCCCCTCCCCTTTAATCAGTGTGGCCCTGTGACTTTCTTATTACCAACAGAATGTTATGGAAGTGATACTGTGTGACTTACCATGCTAGAATTTTGCAGCTTACAACTTGGACTTCTGGAATGCTCACTCTAAGAAAAGCCCAACCCCATGTAAGAATTTTAGTGCCTTTGAGATCACCATGCTGAAAAGAAGCCCAAGCTAGCTAACAGGCAAGACAGCATTGGAGAGAGATAACTAGCTTGGTTCCAACTGTTCTAGCCTTCTCAGCCTAGCACAAGACATGTGACTGAAGAAACTATCTTGGATGTCCAGCGAAGTGGAATCTTCAGATAACACCAACCACAGCACAAATCTGAGTGCAATAGCATGAGACTTCCAAGGGAGAATAAACCAGCTCAGCCATTCAACACAGATTTTTAATAAACTGTTTTAAGCTACTAAATTTTAGGGTGGTTTGTTATAGAGAAGCAAATGACCAGAATAATAACTTTAAGTCAGTATATTAAAAGCCAGTTAACATTTATTTAGTAGAGATGGGGAGAAATGTTTTTTAACAAAAATTGTTTACTTTCTTCTTTATGTTATTTTAAAAGGATTACGTCCATTTATTATGTATGTTTTTCTGAAGAATAAAACTTTTTTTGATTTTAGAAATTAGTTTTATGATATTAAAATCTTCCTAGTAAATAGCACTACGTCATGCATTATTCAGTTTCTGAGTATCAGTGCACTGCAACTGCCAACTTAGGCAACTCGTCTTTATGTCTCATGGCTGATGTTGCGGCATGTAACTGCATAAAACAACTTATACCTATGACATTATTTAAAACAGAGATGTCTGTTCCAGGGATTTTTTTTTGTACTATTGTATTTTTCTTTTAGAGCACTATCTACTTCACTGGTAATGAGAACAATTTACATTTATCTAGTTAGGTAAGGAAGGAATCTTAGTCAGCTGGTATGTATAACTGATTTATGTTAGTGATATTTCAGTGATCCTTACAGATTTGTATCCTGGGCAAATGCTTTGATGGTCTGTCCTTTAATATGGCTGATATGGAGCTAACTCTAGACAAAATTGTATATCTGAGAGTTGGTTTGAGAAATCCATGGCTGCCTAGATGCTCAGGGGAATTTGTTAAATCATAAGTATATAAGCCTTCCTCTAATTAAAGTATTTGAAGTCGTTCGGTAATATCTTGTATCTGAGTTATCAAAAAAGACACTAAACATTTATGTCATATAGCAGACACTCGTGAAAACAAGGAAACAAAAGTTATTTGTTGTTTAATATTTCAAAACAGGCAACATGAATTAACAACTATCTCATTGGTACTGAGTGAAATCATGGTAAACTAAATTATTAGCTTGCAAGTAGGGCAAAATCTCAGACCCTTCACAGTTTCTGACTTAGCACTTGCTGGAATGGATACTAAGTAAGACCCAACTGCAAATATACACGGGCTGAAGACCTAAGAATGGAAAAGCTTGAGAAATTTATTTGACTACATTAATATCAGATGAAGTTTTTGACTATGTATATTAATATCAGACAAATTTATTAGAGTGCTATTAATATTGGACTTTAAGAAATGGAGTATTACTAGAGATAAAATACAACATTTCATAATGATAGGCCAATTCATCAGGAAGGCACAAAAATTATATAGATGTATGAACCTAATAACAGACCTTCAAAATACATAAGGCAAACACAGAACTAAAGATAGAAACGGACAAATCCACAATCCTAGCTGCATATTGTAACATCCTTTCTTAGTAACAGAACAACTGGACAAAAGTGTCAGTAAGACGCTGAACGCGGTGGCTCATGCCTGTAAGCCCAGCACTTTGGGAGGCCGAAGCGGGTGGATTACGAGGTCAGGAGATCGAGACCATCCTGGCTAACACCGCGAAACCCCGTCTCTACTAAAAAAATATAAAAAATTAGCCGGGCGTGGTGGCTGGCGCCTGTAGTCCCAGCTACTCTGGAGGCTGAGGCAGGAGAATGGCGTGAACTGGGGAGGCGGCGCTTGCAGTGAGCCGAGATCGCACCACTGCACTCCAGCCTGGAAGACAGAGTGAGACTCTGTCTCAGAAAAAAAAAAAAAAAAAAAAAAAGAAGTATCAGTAAGAGTACAGAATATTTGAACAATGCTATCAGCTACATCAATCTAGTTGATATTTATAGAACAGTAATAATTTATATCCAACAATAATAATACAGTCTTTCCCCAAGTACACCATAAAAATCTTATGCTGAGCCATAAAAGAAGTGTTAATGAATTTCATAAGATTTAAATCGTACAGAGTATGTTCTCTGACCAAAACACATTTACATTAGAAATCAATTACAATATCTAGAAAAGCTCCAAATAACTGAAAATTAAAGAAAAAATGAAAACACTGTACTAAATAAACCACAGATCAAAGAAAAAAATCTAAAGAGAAGTTAAAAAAAAAAATTTTGAATGACATCAAAAGGAAAATACAGCATATGAATTTGTTAAATGCAGTTAAAAGAGCGTTTGGAAGAAAATTTATAATTTTATTTAATTTTAATTTTTTTTTTTTTGTAGAGATGGGGGGTCTTGATTTGTTGCCCAGGCTGGTCTTGACTCCTGGCCTTAAGAAATCCTCCTACTTTGGCTTCCCAAAGTTCTGGGATTACAGGCAGTGAACCACCATGCTCGGCCAATTTATAATTTTAAATGCTATATCAGAAAAGGGGAAAGGTTTAAAATCAATGACTTCAGTTTCCACCTTAACAAGATAGAAGATGAGCAAATTTATCCTGAAGAAGAATCTAATAAAAAGAAAATAAACTGATGAAATAGTAAGCAAAAAAAATAGAGAAAACACAGACAAGTTGCTTTGGAAAATGTTAAGAAAATTGATAAGCTCCTAGCAAGAACAATGAAGAATAAACGGGAAAACAAAAATTAATAATATCATGAATGCAAAACAGGATATCATTACAAATACCACAGGCCTTAAGAATAACAGGAGAATATTACAAATAACTTCATACTAATAAATTCAACAACTTAGGTAAAATGGACCAATTTCTTAAAAGAAACTACTTTCCAAAACTGACACAAAAGACAATAAAATATGAAAACCTCTACACATTAATAAAATGTAATTTATAATTAACAAGTTTCCCACAAAAAAATCTAGGTTCAGATATAATTTTTTTTTGTCAAACATTTAAAAAAGAAACAACAATCATATACAACCTTTTTCAAAATATAGAAGTGCAGAAAACACTCCCCGCCATGTTTTATAAGGCCAGCATAACTATGATTCCAAAACCCAACAACACATTACAAGCAAAGAAATTTATAGCCCAGTATCTCTCACCGACATTACACAAAAATCCTTCACAAAATACAGGTTAAGCATCTCTAATCTACAAATCCAAAATCTGAAATGCTGCAAAATTGGAAACTTTTGAGCACTGACATGAAGACTGAAAGTCTGCCTTTGTTTGCTGTTGCTGTTGTCTGACAGCTGATACAGGTATTCTGGTGATGCTACTGTACTGGTTCACTACCTTAAACACATTACTTTTTCATTGTGTTAATGTTATCTGTCATATATTTTACTTTTAAGTAGTTAAGTGTGAATAAGTACAAGAAAATGATTGCTTATGAGTAGCATATAAATTCAGACTCAGGAATGGTAGTGATGACCAAACCACCATAGATTGTCCACACAGTTGACTGAGATAATGACACTTTTGCTTTTTGATGGTTCAGTGTACACAAACTTTGTTTCATGCACAAAATTATTTTAAAATATTACATTAAAATTACCTTTAGGCTATGTGCATAAGGTGTTTATCAAACATAAATGAATTTCATGCTTAAACTTGAGTCCCAATCCCAAAAACTCATTATGTATATGCAAATATTCCAAAAGTTCAAAAAAAATTAAAATCCACCACACTTCTAGTTCCAAGCATTTTAGGTAACGAGCACTCAATCTGTATTAGCAAATAAAATCCAGCAATTTATAAAAATAACACATCATTACCAAATGAGGGTTATCCATGGAATGCAAAATTAGTGAATTTCACTATATTGACAAAAAAGAGGAAAGCGATATGATCATCAAAATAGATTTAGAAAAACTATTTGACAATATTCTATGCACATTCATAAAAATTCTCAGCAAACTAGGAATGAGAGGAAACTTCTTTAATCTGATAGAGGGCGCCTACCCGAATTCCCTAGCTAGCAGCATAGTTAATGGTGAAATAGTAAATACTTCCCCAAAAGGTAGAAGGCAAAGAGGGTTACTCATACTACCTTCTATTCCCCAATTGCACTGGAAGTACTCCTAGAAAGTTCACTGAGGCCAACAAAAAAGTAAAAGCCATATTGACTGGAAAGACAGGCATTACATTCTCTTTATTTGCAGATGACATAATTATATACCTAGAAAATCATAAGGAATATATAACATAACTCCTGGAACTAATGAGAAAATTTAATAAGTTCTTAGAATACAAGGTCAATATAGAAAAATCATTTGTATTTGAACATATAAGCAACAAACAATCGAAAATGAAATTTAAATAAATTCATTCATAAAGCATTACAAAATACAAATTACTTAGGAGTCATTTAACAAAGACATGCGAGACTTCTGCATTGAAAACTAGAAAATGCTGCTGAGAGAAATTAAACAAACAAACAAACAAACAAACAAAACCCAACCAAAATAAAGGGTGGGGGGAAGAGGAGAAGAGATGAGCTATGTTCATGGATTTCATGGACTGCAAGACTCAATTTTATTAATGCAATTAGAATTGTTATCAAGTCTGTCTAAATTTATCTACAAATTCACCACAATCCTACTCAAAACCAGGCAGATTTATTTATAGGAAAAAGTAAAAATACCTAGAATAAGCAAAACTATCTTGAATCAAAACAAAATCAGAGGCTACACACTATCTTATTTCACTATAAAGAAGTGGTTCTCAACTGAGGAAAGTTTTGCTCCTTCCCCCTCAAGTGGACCTTTGACAATGTCTAGAGACATTTTAAATAGACATGACTGGGGTGTGCTACTGGTATCTAGTAGACAGCAGGCAAGGGTGCTACTAAACATCCTATACTTCATCCTAAAATTCCTATACGGTAGTCCCCCCATAATAAATAATTATCTCATCCACAATGTCAATAGTACTGCTGTTGAGCATTCCTGCTATAATGCTACAATAATCAAGGCAGTGTAATATTAGTATGAGAGTAAATAGACCAATGGAACAAAATACAGAGCACAGAAGTAGACCCTCAATTGATTTTCAAAAAAGGCATCGAGGCCACTAATGAAAGGAAATTATTTTCCAACAAATGGTGCTGGAGCAACTAAATACACTTATGTGAAAAAACTACTCAACCTTTATATCATACTACACACATATAATTTGAGATGAATGATAAAACTAGACTGAAAATTTATAAGTATGAACTTTCCAGAAGAAATTAAGAAGACTAGCTTTATGACTTTAGGGTGGACAAAATGTCTTAGAGATGACACAAAAAGCACTAGCCATAGAACAAAAAATTGATAATTGTATGTCATCATAATGTAAAACTGCTCTTTGAAAGATTTCATTAAATAAATGAAAAGGCAAACCACATATTAGAAGAAAATACTTTCAATATATATCTGTGATGAAGAACTTGTACCCAGAATGTATATGTATCTTACAATTCAACAAGAAGACAACCCAACTTAAAACATGGACAAAATATTTGAATAGATATTTCATAAAAAACTTAGGAATGGCACATCAGGGAAGTGAAAACTAAACCCAATTTACATATACTATATAGCTAAAATTAAAAAGGCTGACTGGGAAGGTTATAAAGCCACTGGGACTCACATGCATTGCTGGAGGGTGTGTAAAAAAGGTCAGACCTTTTGGAAAACTGTTTGACACCTTCTTATATGGTTAAACATACACATACCCTAAGACTTAGCAATTCTACTTTTAGTTTACTCAGAACAAATAAAAATGTATATCCACAAAAAGATTTCCTACTTATGGATTCTCTCATGTTTTACCATTTTGGCTATAATTATCTTTCTGCCAGTAGCTTTATTACCAGTCCCAAATTAGAGTAACCCAATGCCTATCAACAGAAGAATGGATAAATAAATTATGACATATTTTTACAATGGAATACCATTCAGCAATAAGAATGAACTAATATATGGATGAATCTCAACCAGAAAAATTAACTCCAATGATAGGAATCATAACAGTGGTCGCTATGAAGGGTGGAGATTGACTGCAAGAGGTTTGAGGATATAGACAGACTATGGAGTGTGAAGCTCAGTTTGAACAGAAGTGAGAACGTGAGGGATGGGATTAACGGAAAAAGGGTAATAAGATAAATGGATTGGAGGACCTGGTGGGGTTTTAGAACTGTTGAATTCAGGGTACTAGAGGAACTGACATGGAAAAATAGGAGACATAGATCAGAGATTGAGATGACTGAAATTGAGATTTTGGAGGTGAAGTAGTCATTGGTAATAGTTGAGGTGATGTACTACTGAATGAGTGAAGTTCAAGAAAATGACAGATCATTAGGCTGGATGAATGGTCTATGCGGACGCTAAAATCACAAAGAATGATCACTAGAATAGTGGTAGGGAGACGAAAAGAGCCAAGTTGCTAAAATTTTCAAGGAATGACACAGAGGATCTATACATGACTGCAGTAAGGAAAAGTAGGGGTAAGCAGTATATTTTGACAGCATGTGCTTGAAGACAGCTGGAGGATTTTAGAGAAAAGGGAGAGCAATGGCCAGAAATGACAACAAAGAGCAAAGATGACACCTTTGTATCTATCTTTGAATATCTTCACACTTTCCATGATATCACTTTCTACCTCCCTCTCACATCCTTTATCACAGAGAAAACAGAAGCTATAAGCACAGACCTTATCATGCATCAAAAAAAAAATACTTCATCCATATTTTCCTCAACTTGGGGTTCTAGAAACAATTTCTAATATAATCACATATCTTCAGTTGCTTTAAGTCTTAATTGTTTTGGGGGGGTTCTTGGGGGTGAAAGTTTCCCATGTTTACTTTCTTCCCAAAAGCACTGTGCATGTGAGCATTTACATGATTGGCATTTATATTTTGGATAGAGGGAGACTATCAGTGTGCTAGGGACTGATTTGGAAAGAACATTTGGGAGAAGGCTGCTGGCAAAGCAAAGTTTGTCATTACATAAGGTGACCTGTGAAGATGATCATCATTCATTACAAGTGCTTAGTATGGTCAGGTACTGTAAATGCTAAGTATTTTATACGTATTACCTTGTTTTATCCCACAGCAGTTCTCTGAGGTAAGCATTTTACAGACAAAAAACCTGAATCTTAATAAGGTTAAGTAACTTGTGCAAGACCACATAACTATTAAGTGGACGAACTGGGAGTCTAAACTAGGCAGCCTGATTCTATCTGGTTTTAAACAAGTATACACTATGTCACAACCTTTCCGTAATTTTTTTTTCTTCAAAGCACTTTCATCTCCAACTTCCACATATAACATGAATTTGTTTTCCCATGGAACCCTAAGCTTAACCTTACCATAGGATTTATCTCACTGTATTGTAATTATTTACTTTTCTGCATTGCTTATCAGACTCTAAGTATCGTAAGTTCAGTGTCTGTGTCAGCACATAGCATAGGGCTCGGAATACAGCAGCATGCAATACTATTGTCAAATGAAATAATTAATTGCATTTTAACGGTCTGTCTTCCCCATCATACTCTCCAAGTTCATTGAGTACAGAGCCTGAAATTTTAATTTCTGGAATTCCTGTTCCTAACACAAGGCTTTGTATCTGGTACATGCTTAATAAATAATTGTTTAATAAATGTTTGACTATATGTCAACTTCAAATATAATCAGAGCACTTTTAAAAGCAGTTATCTATTATTTTGATGTAATAGTGGATATGTTCAGTATATAACAGTAAGTACAACAGATATGGTCCAGGCAGGTATTTATTATCTAGCGAGGCAAGCTAACAAAACCAAGTAAACAAAGACTTACTAATTGTCATAAGTGCTAGGAAGTAAAGAAACTCTAGTTTGAGATAGGGAGCCAGGGGAACCCACTTTAAATAAGGTAAACAGAGACCATTTCTCTGGAGATATTTAAGCTAAAAAACTCCAAATACACATGGGAAAATCATTTTAAAAATGGGGAAAAAAGTGCTGTAGGCAGAAACAGTATGCAAAGGCCCTGAGTTGAGAGGGGAAAAACCTTAGCATGTTTGAGAAATTGAGAAAATAACCACCAACTCAGCAATATCTGGCAATGATGAATGATGGATTTCCAAAGCTAAGAGGTGGTATTTTCCTTGTTATTATCCAAAAGTCATTTTGATAGCAAATTATCATCACCATCATTTCATATTGTTCCACGGTGGCCAGGTTTTCTGGGCTAAAATGTATACAGAAAGTAATAATAATTTCATATAGTATTTTCTGGGACTGGAGAAAATAAAGCCTGTGTTAAGTTGAGCCACATTAAACCAGGGATGGAGTGTGACCAATAAGCAGACATTTCTACTCCTGAACTCAATGATAGGCCAATAATAAAAAGTTTTAATAAGCAATCATAGTGATGATTACTATATTCTTTCATTACTCAATGACTATTTACAGAATTCCTTTTATATTATTCTGTGCCAGGCACTGGTAAGTGCTGTGAGAATAGAAGGAACTGGCAATAAAAATGAGAAAGCTTCTCTACCATTGTAGAATTCAGAGTGGAGAAAGTACATTTTTGCTTCCTATTGACCCTGGAATTAGTCTTTTTCGCAGAAGAAACAGAATCTGCCTTAGCAATTTTGGAAGGGTCTGCTTAACATGTGCAGTTCTGCCTCATGAAACATGTAGAGCACCTTGGCTCAAATGTGAGCCATCTCATCAAATGACAGCTATATGCCAAACTATTTGTTCTAGTTTCCCAGGAGTCTACAGCTACGGGTATCATTTTCCTCTGTTGGAAATACTCTTAAGAAGTGAGCAAATAAACATCATGGCAACAGTTTAACAATAGAACCTAGGAAGTAGTCTTTAGAGTACCTGAGGTCACAGGAGACAAATGTAGAACTGAAGAACTTGCCTTTTGTGATACATTTCTTTTTTCTGGATGGAACTATATTTCAGATCTAAGTAGTTACAACTTTCTAGAGATATGATAATATTAAACTGTAAAGCTAAACATATTTTGAGATAATTAGAAATTAAAAATAAGGAAAAATAGTTCTCCTTGCAAATTAAAAAATGCAGTTGGATACATAGTTTTTAGAAATGAAAAATATCATTTTTTAACAAACAATAATGCCAACAACAAGCCTATAAGAAATAGAACTAAACCCAATAATATACTGTGAGTTTTCATTGCCTGTCAAAGAAACATGTGTCCCAGATTATAATCCTGTGCTTTCTGAGACTTAAAATTATTTGAAATCCTAAAAGAATGTATTGAAAATCATATTTTCCAACAGATTGTCTTTCACTTGACTGTAAAAGAAAACAAATGAAAGGTTGAAAATCACCCTCAATACACTATCACAGTGCAAAACACCCAAACAATATTTATAGAATTAGTAATATATATCACACAAAGGAAAAACATAAAAGTACCTTATTTCTCTAAAGGCTAAGGTGTCAGTGAAAAGAAACATATCAATTAACTAAAGTTCAAAAATTCAGTAACGAGATCCCTTAGGTCCTCATTCACTATTCTTAGATTTCAGTTCTAACAAAATCCCTCTATTCAGGAGGTTAAAATGTATTAGAAATATTTTAAAAATGTGAAGGAGCTGCTAGGAGAAATACTGACATCAAAAAGAAACAAATTCTGCTTCTGGGAAAATGGAGGTAGACATACTTTTTCTATTTCTCCCACTAAGTACAACTAAAACTCCTGTGCATGATATATACAGTTTGCCCTCCATATCTGTGGGTTCCATATCTATAGATTCAACCAACCCTGGATTGAAAATACTTGGGAAAAAACAATAAAAATAACAACACAGCAATAAAAATAATACCAATAAAAATATAGTGTAACAACTATTTACATAACGTTTACACTGTATTAGTTATTCTAAGTAATCTAGAAAAGATTTAGAGCATATGAGAGGATGTGCATAGATTGTATGCAAATACTCCACAATTTTATATAAGAGCCTTGAGCATCTGTGGATTTTGGTATCTCTGGGGGTCTTGGAACCAATCCCCAGCAGATACCGAGGGACAACTACACACACACACACACACACACACACACACCCCCATAAGAGTCTGAGAAGTGAAGAAGAGGAGGTCAGCAGGCTAGGGACCTTGGCGCCTGAGGAAGGACATGGTGATTAAGTTCTCTGGGTTTTCTTTTTGCTTCATATATTCCAGACTTGGAGCAGAAAAAAGCTGGAAGCATGGAAGCATCAAAAAGCTTACACACACACGCACACACACACACACCCAACTAAAGCTTGCTCTTTCTAGCCTCAGGATAAGGAAAAGATCAGCATAGCTAGGCAGAAAACTTAGGCAATAATCCTGCTACTCCATCTGAACACCACAGAAAATTGTGGTTCCACTCCCATCCAGCCAGAAAAGACTGAATGGAGAGCTTAGATTTCTACCCTTGCCTCCCTTGTAACACTGTGCCCTCAACCCTGCGGTAGGGATGTTGTCAGAGAAGCTGAGTAGAACGCCTGGCTTTCGTCTCCACCTGGTGGTAATGTGGTCTTCTCCTCACCCTGGTATTAGTAGAGACTATGTGGCGAGTCTGGATTTTCACCTGCCCAGCAGGAAGAGATGCCCTGAGTCTCCACAGTTGGTGATATCTGAGGAGGCCTGCAGAGAGACATGAGGAAGCCTGCAGTGAGACATGACTTTCACCACCATCCAGCAGTAATAAGGCCACCTCCACTGTGGTATCAATGGAGACCATGTGAGAAGCTGGAACTCCTGCTACTGCTCAGCAGTAATAAGGAGCCCTCCTACTCGTCTGCTGTCCACAGAGGCTGAGTGATGAACCTTGGCTTCTACCTCCATCTTTCCATGGTGAGGCTGCATCCCTTCTTCCCCCGCTAGAGCAGTGTCAGAGAGAGCCAGTTAAAGTTGAAGGTTTAAATAAGCCACAGAATCTTAGAATAGAATATGAAAATGTTCAGGTTTCAAAAGAAAATCACTTGTCATTCCAAGAACCAGGAAGGTCTCAAACTGAGTGAAAAAAGACAATCAACATATGCCACCATCAAGATGACAGGAATGTTAGAATTATTTGCTGAAATTTTAAAGCAGCCATGACAAAAATGCTTCAATGAGCACGTCTGTAGATGAAAAAATAGTCTCAGAAAATAAATAGAAGACATAAAGAATCAATATAAAGAAGAGTCAAATGAAAAAATTTAGAATTAAGAAATGCAATGACTGAAATAAAAAACTCAGTAGATTTATTAGGAGATCCTCATTTTATGAGGCCAGCATCATCCTGATACCAAAGCCTGGCAGAGACACACACAGAAAAGGTAATTTTAGACCAACAGAAGATGTCAATTTTCCCCATCCCACATTGATATACAAATATAATGCAATTCCTATGAAACTCCCAGCAATAATTTTTGCAGGTTTAGGTTATTCTAAATTTTATATTCAAAGGCAGATTAGAATACCTAAAACAATTTTGTAGAAGAACAAAGTGGGAAGAATCAGCCTACATGATTTGAAGACTTATTATATAGCTATAGTAATCAAAATTGTGGAGTGTTGGTAGAGGAACAGACACAAAAATTAGTAGAATAGAATAAAGAACCCCAAAATAGATGCATACAAATATGCTCAACTGATTTTTGACAGGGTGCAAAAACGATTCATGGAGGAAAGGTAGCCTTTTCAACAAATAACACTGGGCCAATTGGACATCTGGAGACAAAACACATCCCCCAAAAAACTATCAAACAAAACCTCCAAACTCTGATACACATCTGATACTTTTACAAAGATTAACTAAAACTGGATCACAGACTTAACTGTAAAACATAAAACTATAATACTTTGAGGATAAAACACAGCAGAAAATCTTCAGAACCTAGGGCTAGGCAAAGAGTTCCTAGACTTCACACCAAAAGCACAGTCCATACAAAGAAAAACCAATAAACCGAATTTCATCAAAATTCAGAACTTCTGCTCTGGAAGAGACTCTATGAAGAAGATGGAAAAACAATCTCCAAGGTAGGAGAAAATGTTTACAAACAACATATCTGACAAACGACTAGTATCTAGAATATATGTAGAGCCCTCAAAACTCAATAATAAAAGAGTGAACAGTCCAATTAAAAATGAATACAAATGTAAGGAAAATTTCACTAAAAGAAAAGAGATGGTAAATAAAATATGAAAAGATAATCTGCATCATTAGCAATTAGGGAAGTACAAATTAAAACCACAATGAGATATTACTACATACCTATCAGAATGATTAAAATAAAAAAGTGACAATACCAAATGCTAGTGAGGATGAGGAAAAGCTGGATCATGCTTATACTCTGAAAAAAAATACACTAAACGTGCAACTACCATATGACCTACCCAGAATACTCATGGTCACTTATCCCAGAGAAATAAAAGCTTATGTTTATACAAAAACCTATACATGAATTTTTTTTATCAACTTTATTTATAATAGACTGAGATATCATGTCCTTCAACGGGTGAATGGTCAAACTCTGGTGCATCCATATCATGAAATAATAATAAATATTCAGCAATAAAAATAAAAAAGCTAGTGATACACACTACAACTTGAATGAATCCCAAAGAATTGTACTGAGTGAGAAGTGCCAACTCCCAAAGGTTATATATGGTATGATCCCATTTATACAACACTCTGGAAATGAAAAAAACTGTAGAAATGGAGAACATCATATTAGTGATTTCTAGGGGGTGGGACTGGGAGAGAAGTAGGTGTGGCTATAAAGGGACAACACTTGAGGGATCTTTATGGTGATGGAAGTGTTCTGTATCTTGACTGTAAACATCTTATTATCCTAGTTGTGATATTGTACTATAGTTTTGCAAGATATTATCACTGGGGGAAACTGGGTAAAAGGTATATGGAATCTCTCTGTTTTATTTTTTACAATTGCCTGTGAATCTACAATTACCTCAAAATAAAGAGTATAATTTGGTTTAATTTAATTTATTATTATTATTTTTAAATGGAGCCTTGCTCCATCACCCAGGCTGGAGTGCTGTGGAGTGATCTTGGCTCACCGCAACCTCTGCCTCCCGGGTTCAGGAGATTCTCTTGCTTCAGCCTCCTGAGTAGCTGGGATTACAGGAGTGTACCACCATGCCCGGCTAATTTTTGTATTTTTAGTAGAGACGGGATTTCACCAGGTTGCCCAGGCTGGTCTTGAACTCCTGACCTCAAGTAATCCACCCGCCTCGGCCTCCCAAAGTGCTGAGATTAAAGGTGTGAGCCACTGCGCCCAGCCAAGAGTTTAATTTTAAAAAGAGAAATTACAAGAAGATAGATAATCCTCAATGCAAGAACTCACTAAGCTTAACTGTTACAGGCTACTTATTATAGACTAAATAAAGCTTAATAGCTCAAAGGCAGTACAATAACATAATGGAGAATATTTAATGCTCATAATAATGATCCTAGGGCAAGAAGAAAAGATCAAACCACTTTTATCATAAACTATATGAAAGATTACAGAAATATGCATTGTATTTTAGAAAAATTTATGTTAAAATGTTAAAGTTTTCATAATCTACAAGAATTCCATTTCTGGCAATGCTGATCATGCTTCACCTATAATTAATCCTTTACTCCTATTGACCCTATCTACTCAATCCAACTCCACCTCCATAACCATCCTCTTGCCTAGAACATTATAACAGCTTTCTACTGTACTCTTTGCCTCCAGCCTGTTTTCAATTCATCCTCTACCCCTTTGCGATAATGAACTAAAATATAAATCTGATCATGACACTCCCCTGATTTTGTTCCTTCAACAGCATCTTTAATTTCTTTAGATTGTCATAAAAGTTATTTCATAAAATGTGTACTATCAACACTGTAACTTCATCTCCTGATACTCTTACACACATTCCCATGCATCAGCTACATACAACTTTTGTCCCGTATTTCATAACATTAGGCTTTTCCACATATTGTTCTCTCTAAATAAAACATCTCCCTTCCTCTTCATCTTCCCTGGTTAACTCTTGGTTAAGTAATACAAAAGACTTTGTTCTTCCAGGAATTCTTTCTTGTCCTTTAAGTCTATGGCATGTGCTTCCATAGAATCTCGGAAGTGATGCTATTGTAGTACTTACTGCATAGCATTGCCATCTTTTATTATTTCACTATCAGTAATCTGAGGGCAGAAATTATGCTTTGTATCTTTTTATCCTTCAGAATATGAAACCTTGGGGTTTCCTAGTAAATGTTAGTTGAGTGAATAAACGACTGTCTTATGTCACAACATTTTAAATAGTCAAAGATAACTTCCAAATATCCTAATTTTCTTTAATATAGTATGGATGGCCGGGCATGGTGGCTCATGCCTGTAATCCCAGCACTTTGGGAGGCCGAGGTGGAAGGATCACTTGAGGTCAGGAGTTTGAGACCAGCCTGGCCAACATGGCGAAAACTTGTCTCTACTAAAAATGCAAAAAAATTAGCTGGGCATGGGGGTGTGTGCCTGTAATCCCAGCTATTTGGGGGGCTGAGGCAGGAGAATCATTTGAACTTGGGAGGCAGAGGTTGCAGTGAGCTGAGATTGTGCCACTGCACTCCAGCCTGAAAGACGGAGTGAGACTCCATCTCAAAAACACAACAAAACACAAAAAAACCACATACACACACACCCAAAACCACAATAAAACAAAAAAATCCTCTGTGAACACAATGTAAGTGGACAGCATAAACTTAAATGACGTAAAGTATAAATTGATAGATCATGGCATGGTTAAGAAGACCATAATCATAAACAGTTCCTGAAATTGGGATATGCACAAATAATTTGGCCCCCTTATAAAAGGTGAAATATAGAGATAAATGATTAGTGTTTTAAAAGAAATGTTTATGTATCTTTACATTGCACTTTAGGGTAACAGAAAATAAAACACAATAATATTGTATTGGAAAATGTCCTGCCTCTTAGAATTTTAAACCAAAATTTCTTTTCTGTCATTTTCTACATCAGAATTCTTACATTTGATGAGAGAATACAAATAGAAAACTCATTAATAAAATTCCATATAAGGCTTGCTATTACACAAAGTCAATTATTGTAAAATAAACAATTGACAAACATTAATAATTAAAAAATAAGAAATCTTTTATGTCAGACACTGATATTTTTACATATATTCTCAAATACTCCACTTTATTTCTACCCTTTCTGTTGTACACCAAAATCCATTGAAACATATGTTATTAATTCCAATCATAAATGAGAAAACTGAGGCTTAAAGACATTAAACAGACTTCCTTTAATTCAGAGAGCTAGTATGTCCTACATCTCTGACCCCAAAGTCCATTACTCTTTCAACATATGATTATTCATCTTTATCGAACACCTGTCACATGCTGTTTATAGATGCCAGGAGCCCAAAAGTAGAAGAAAAATGGAAACAGATACATACAAAATAAAATTCTAAATTTCAGTAAATAATTTCAACTACATCAGACAATGAAAAAGTTAATCTAAAAATAAATATAATGCCAGGCAAAAATTATAGGTAAACAATTTTGTATTCCCCAAATAGGATTTGTAACATACGCCCAGTGATGTAGTTAATAAACTTTAGGGATTTTCTGCTAGTCATGTATTGCAGAAATATGGACAAGGTAGCAAAAACAATTAAAAAATGGCATAATTGCTCTGTCTCAAACAAACCTAATATTTAAAAACATCCTGAAAAATGTTAAGCGTGATTGAACAATTTGTATTTTTACTTTACTATAGTTTCTAGTTTACCTTAGAAAGCTTCTTTTTCCAGCATTCACTTATAAAACATTTCTACCACTTCTACTGCTATTCATAGTTCTACCATTATTCATATTTTTCCAATTTTTGTACCATTATTCATATTTTTCCATTTTTTCAGATTGAACGAATGAAAAGTGGCAGATATAGAAAAATTATATAGAAGTGAATAACAAATCAAACTCAAACTATATACCAATAGAGACTAAATATTACTTGGTAATTTTAAAATCATGAAATGACACAAAAAAAGAAGATAGTACATTTCATAGTCATTTTAAGGAGTGTATATGACAATGCAATAAGCTGTTCTATGACAAAAAAACACTGCTACTGTCAGAGACCTAGATAATACACCACCACCCTTGTGCTTTGGAGAGGAAAACAATAATAAAATTTCCAAAGTCACACAAATCTTGATCAGTATTTCACAGAAAACACTGCCATGACTTAGTTTCATAAAGTGCTACAAAGTAGAGAAACTATTACTTTATACTGACTTTGAATTTCTATACTTCGGAATAAAGTGCAATTACTTACTTTTTTCTCCGATTTGACTCCACAAAATATTTACGTGCTCGATTTCGACATATTTTTTGTTGCTGCAGTAATATCTGGCGTTCTTCTTCTAAATTTTTCTCCAGATGGATTTTCATATCTCTAATGATAGCATTAAGTTAAGAACAATGGTCTACATCTTTAGTGGAAGAGTGTCAAGTGCTATAGGATAAATATAACTACAGCCTCATGCAAATGATGTAATGATAGTTTTTGTGGAATAATTAGTATGTGCCCACATTAGTATATGACTGGCAAACATTTTATGTAAAAAAATTTTTGGGCTGGGCGCGGTGGCTCACACCTGTAATCCATCACTTTAGGAGGCTGAGGCAGGCGGATCACAAGGTCAGGAGTTCAAGACCAGCCTGGCCAACGTGGCAAAACACTGTCTCTACTAAAAATGCAAAGATTAGCAGGGCTTGGTGGTGCATGCCTGTAATCCCAGCTACTTGGGAGGCTGAGGCAGGAGAATCGCTTGAACTCAGGAGGCGGAGGTTGCAATGAGCTGAGATTGTGCCATTGCACACCAGCCTGGGCAACAAGAGCAAGACTCCGTCTCAAAAAAAAAAAAAAAAAAAATTCTGACTTGATATTAGAATTTAAGATATAGCTCACTTTTCCTGAAGAAAAAAATCTACTTTTAGAAATCATGAGGTCAGGCTGGGCGCCGTGGCTCCCGCCTGCAATCCCAACACTTTGGGAGGCCGAGGCGGGTGGATCACCTGAAGTCAGAAGTTTGAGACCAGCCTGGCCAACATGGTGAAACCCCATCTCTACTAAAAATACAAAAATTAGCCATGCGTGGTGGCGGGCACCTGTAATCCCAACAACTCAGGAGGCTGAGGCAGGAGAATCTCTTGAACCTCTGAGGCAGAAGTTGCAGTGAGCCAAGATTGCGCCACTGCACTCTAGCCTGGGCAACAAGAGCGAAACTCCATCTCAGAAAACAAAACAAAACAAAAAAAAGTCATGAGCTCAGATAAGAAGACTATATATATATCTTCATTCATTACACAGGTTTTTTTCTTTTTTTTTTTTTTTTTGAGATGGAGTCTCACTCTGTCGCCCGGACTGGAGTGCAGTGGCATGATCTTAGCTCACTGCAACCTCCGCCTCCCAGGTTCAAGTGATTCTTCTGCCTCAGCTTCCCAAGTGGCGGGACTACAAACACGTGCCACCACCCCTAGTTAATTTTTGTATTTTCAGTAGAGATGGGGTTTCACCATGTTGGTCAGCCTGGTCTCGAACTCCTAACCTCAGGTGATCCGCCCGCTTCAGCCTCCCATAGTGCTGGGATTACAGGTGTGAGCCACTGAGCGTGTCCTCATTACACAGATATTTGAGTACTTACCAACCAGTTGCCCTCATAGCCATAAATATAAGAAAATGAAATAAGAAGGTTGTATTTCACTAATAGAAAGTAGATGAAGTAAATGTTCCAACAGATCCCTTAATCTATAGTAGGAAAGTACATTTTCAAATATTAAACAATCAAATAGCCATATAACTAGAACGGTTAGGAATACAGTTTCTGACTCACTTAGTGGTAATAAAAAACCACTAGGAAAACCATGCATAGTCATCTGTGTATCCAGAAGCTCGTCAGAGAAAAAGGGGAATATTTTGGTTATCCTAATCATCTATTCATTTGAAATTTATTTTATAAAATTAAACTCTCCTTAAATAAGTTGTAGCAATATGAGTAATTTCTCCAATTTATTTAGTGGTGTTTTAATTGACATTATTAAATATCTTTATTGAATTTGTCAGAATAATTTTCTGTTTTTCATGAGTCTTCTGTTTTTATTGATTCTGAATTAGAAGAAGTTCATTTGGCCGGGCGCAGTGGCTAACACCTGTAATCCCAACAATTTGGGAGTTCAAGGTGGGCAGACTGCTTGAGCCCAGGAGTTTGAGACCAGCCTGGGCAATATGGTGAAACCCCGTCTCTACAAAAAATGCAAAAATCAGCCAGGTGTGGCGGTGCATTCCTGTAGCCCCAGCTACTTGGGAGGCTGATGTGGGAAGATTGCTTGAGCTTGGAGGGGGTTGAAGCTGCAGTAGGCTGAGAACGCGCCACTATACTCCAGCCTGGGCAACATAGCGAGACTCTGTCTCAAAAAAAAAAAAAAAGTTCACTCAATTACCATGTAATCACATTTAGTACCTTATCATTAGATGTAGAAATATATGAGATTACACTGAAGTTATAGATGGTAGGGCATATCTACTTGTCTTTTTTAGAACAAACAGCTTGTTTAAAAACTTTTTACTCTAAGATGGTGGTTCAAAATTCTCTTTAAAAGCTGCATTTAATCAAGATTGTAAAAATTTCATAAATTGATTATTGATGGTAAAACAAGACAAGAAATACACTCAATAATAAACTACATGGTACATAATTTGTTAATTCAACATGTGTTAATTTCAGGATCCTATAGTGCTTCAGCATCAATATTATAAAGAAACTCTATTATTATATATTTCAGAATAACAGATTTATTTGAACATTTTGTTGTTTAGACCTTTGCTGATGGGGGCTTATTTGTTTCATGTTGCTATTTAACCATCTTTATACCATAGGCCATAATTCATTTTACCTTCATTTTAAATAAAATTTTACACTACTTCAAGACAAAGACCCCAACACGCTCACAAACATATTTTTACTTAAAGATTTCTTTTAAAGGATTTACAAAAATCAAGCCAAAAGGGAAGAAAATTTGGTTCTTTGCTAGCACAGAAAAACTGTTTTTCTCTGATAGAATATTAAGAGCCAGACTTCAACAAGATGGCTAGGTATTAAAAGTGACAACTTGGCAGTAAAGAAAAGTGCAACTTTCTTTCAGGGTGCACAGGGTCAACCTGAGGTTGAAGGGAGGGAAGATGCTTCGGCTTCAGTGAGAAGTAAGAAGGAGACAGTTCTGTTCTGTTTGACATGTCTGAAGTCTCATCACGACAGCATAAAGAAAATCACAAATGTAATGTTTGTAATGTTCTGACAACTACATAGTCTTCAATTTAACCAAATGATTGTCTTTCTTTCTTTATATATAATAGTATAGTTTGTTTCCTGCTGAATTCTTAATTATTAATATAAAGAATCCTGCTGCTTTTGTATCTTCTCAAATAAGGTACTCAAGTTTAAAAAAATTAGATGGCTAGTTAAATTTTGTTTTTCATACAGGCTGTATGGTAAAGGTAGGTAGTTCCATAAAAAACACTGCTAAATACCTGTCCAAAAGAAGGGAATTTTGATACTTAACATTAAAAAACAAAACCAAGAATACTGTGGATTATAACATGTAATTTTAAAGCACAGCTTATTCTACCCCACTCTGTCCTCACTTCTCCTCTCCCAACTTAGTCTTTTCTCCAGTTAGGTTGTTTAAAATGTTGCCATCACAAGTAACCATGTATTACATAACCCATTTTTTCCCAAATCTATTAAAGCTATGTTGATTCTATTTCTCCTCTACTGTACCTTCTTCCTCTCTCTTAACTCAGGTGCTCTAAATCCCTTGCTTGAACTACTGCAGTACTCCTCTAACTCATCTTACTCCAAAACTGGCCATCCTCTATTTGAACCTACACGAAGTCAGCTAAATGCAAATCTGATTGTGTTTCTCTTTGTTATTCTCTAAAAATCACCTTCAAGAAAAATTCCAAAGTTCTTGGACCTATATATAAACCATTCTATAATATAGTTTGTTTTTTCAACTTCATTTCTTAACATTTCCCTGTATAAATCTTATGCCCAGACACACTAAGATAATTATAAACAGAACAACCCGTGATGTATCATACCATTATCTCTTGGCACACGCTTGGCTAACTCTATTCATCCTTTCAGGGCCATCTCAAGCAGTTCCTTCCCTTGAAGCCTTTTCTAACCTCCACCAGATGACTTGATGACACCTTCATGAGTACATCGTAAGTGTCTTTGCTACATTTCTGTAACTCTCATGCCTGGCATGGTTCTTAGAATATAGTAATGACTTAATAAAAACCTGCTGAATTATTCCCTTGGAGAAAATTCTCTGGGGTAGATATGAGGACAAAAGGTATATGCATTTTTATATCTTTTAGTGCACTATAGAAAAGTTGGCTCCTAAGAGGGTTGTACAAATGTATATGCCATTAGAAATGTACTATGTACTTAAGTTTCAAAATCTCATGAGTGTGGGGCAGTACCTTTTAGAAAGACAAGGTACAAAACTATGTTTTATTATGTATGTATTAGCAAAATACAGTTTGTTTATTTATTTATTTATTTATTTATTTATTTATAGACAGGGTCTCGCTCTGTTGCCTAGGCTGGAGTGCAGTAGCATAATCTCAGCTCACTGCAACCTTCACCTCCCAGTCTCGAGCAATCCTCCCGTCCCAGCCTCTTAAGTAGTACTTCAAACATGCACCACAACAGCCAGCTAATTTTTGTTTTTTTTTTTGTAGAGATATGCTGGTTTTGAACTCCTGGACTCAAGCAATCTGCCTACCTCGGCCTCCCAAAGTGCTAGAATTACAGATGTGAGCCACCCAGCCCAGCTGAATGGGTTCACTTCACTTTCTACAGTAAAAGTAAGATCCCATCAGTGAGCCTGGAGGAAAAAAAAGACAGGTGGGTGGGAGTGTGTGAGTTTGTGCTGTTTGTTGGAAGAGACTTGTCAGGGCATCCATGTCTTATCAAGTGGTAAGACAGTACATTGAGCGTGGTGGAAGGTGACAGAGACCTGGCAGGGGCATTAATAGGAAAAAGAAAGAACCTTGTTCCTGTTTAGGTGAAGCTGGAAACCATCAATCTTTAGTGGTACAATCTGTATTGTTTTGTGAGTTTTTTCTTTGACAGCATTTTTATTATTCGCATGAAGGAGTAAAGAGCAGGACTTTAGTAGTTACTGAGTGACTGAGGCAGAATGATTGCAGTACAAATAGCCAAAGATGTTGGTAAGAGAAAGTTCAAATAGTTAAGAGTAGGGTATAAACTGGAGAGGAAAGGAGAGGCAAGATGGGTGCTAGGATAAAATGGGAGGGTTGAAGTCTAGAGATATTTCTGAGGAAAAAAAGGCAGGTATAAGGGGACATGAGAGACCTTCCTTTTTAAAAAAATCTTTATTCTATTTCTATTTGAACTCTCAAAAGAGATTGAAATGATAGAACTTTAGCTAATTTTAATTAAATAAACTTTATAAGGTTTTGTTGTTTTATAACCTTTAGAGTCAGAAAATTCTGACTCCAGTGAGAAAATGTCTTCAATAGAAAGCCAGATGGCCTCTCAGTATCATGTTCATATTTGAAATCGAAATGTAAATGTTACCACGTACTTGCTTATTTTAAGACTATGGTCCTTTCATTTGTTTTCTTTCCTTTTTTTCATTTAGTCATGTAAATTTGAGCACCTACTCTGTACCAGGTATCCAATGGAAAACACAGACACAAAGAATATTCTAATTAAACTTATATAAAAGGTGCTTTAGTGTTTTTCCAACTAGTAAACATAATATTCTTGATTTAGTGTTATAATCTTATGTTCAAAAATAATTCCTCTGTTCCAATTTAAATATATATTATCTAAACATATATATACACAAACTAGCAAAAATATATATAAACCAGCACACACACACACACACACACACACACACACAGACGTTGTTGGATTTTATCAAAGTCTATTGGTCATCTATTAAAATGTTCATTTATAACTTGCCTAATTTTAACTATATATTTAGCTTTTAAGGATATTTTTTAGTGTTGTATTTATAGGAAATGTCATTCGAATTCTGGAATAGAGTCTATTTGGTCGTATTCATTCAAAGTATTGCTGGATTCTATTTATGAATATTTTCTTTGGCATTTGTGTCAAAATTTATACCACATAAATTTTAAAAACTGAGGCCTACAACCATTTTATTAATGAAAATAATAGAAAAACACTTCAATGAGCCATTTACAATACTTCCCTATTTTCTGATTTAGAGATAAATCAGGGTCAGTGTAATAGCAGTTGTGTCCAAGAACATACAATGTCAAGAGGCCAGAATTAAATCCATACAGAAAATGATTGTGTTCATTTCAGAGTACATCTTTAAGAGGGCAATTTTGGGGAGGGCAATTTTGGGGAGTAGCAAGGGCAAAAGCCAAACTGAATGGGGTTAATAATGAATAGATGAGAGGAACTAGAAGCTGCTGTTGCAAGCTACCATTTTGAGAACTTGCCCAAAGAAAGAAAAGACTGAAGGGATGGAAGGTTGGAGAAAGCATGATCGGAGGAGAGATGTTTTATTTTTAGTGAAGCTCTACACACATTTGTCTTCCTCACTAGATTTGTATCCCTAGAACCTAGAACAGTCAGCCAAAGAGCAGGCACTCAATACACATTGTTGACTTGCTGCTAAAATTGTAACAGAGTACAAAGAACATCCTAGAAGTTGGAGACAAGGAGGATAAGAAAACAGGGTTAACTTGCAAAGAGAAGACACTCATCTCTGACAAGAATGAAGATGATTACACAACATCATCATTGTCAACCAAGTCCTTTGGGAACACAAAGGTTAAATCCTAATCATCACAACAGTCTCTAAAGCAATAAACGTGATTTACAGATTTTGATAACAAAATACTTCTCCTTTTTCCATTTTCTACAATGCAACCAACAGCAACATCAAAGGTCGGCTTAACCAACTCTTCGAGAAAAGTCAGAGATAATCCAGATCGTGAAGCGTCCAGGTCCCCTGTTTCTCATTTCCTCTCTTCTGTTGCTCTGACAACAGACTGGCAGAGATGGAAAACAAAACAACTTACCAAACTGTGTAGCCTTAAGCAGCTCTGGTAAATGGATTTAGGGCTGTGTTAGGATAACTGTTAAAACGGACTCTCCAGGATAGCAAAACATTTTACTTATTTGTGTAATTTCTCTCTCCAAGTAGTATGATAAATCAGGAAGTAGTTAATATATAAGTGAAGAACATAATGGCATAATTCTAGAAGGTAAAAAATAATCCCCACAGAATACGCAGTTGATGCGTTTCAAAATTCACAAAAATGTTACAAAGTTGAAGAATGGGAGTAGGATAACAGGGTGATGTGGAGGAAGCAGCCACAGAACTAGATAAAATGGTATAATTTCAGGTCTAAGGTGAGCCACGAGAGTTGCTAAAGCAAATATCTGCACTAAGATGACTCGCTAGTTTTGATCACCCTGCGTCAAAGGTAATGGGAATCTAATTGGAAAAAAGATGGGCCCCGTTTTCAACAGCGCTACCCTGGCAGCCACAGAATGGGAAGGATACAGGTAAGCGCCAGGTCGGTGATGCCCGCCGCTCTCCCGAGGGTCGAGGGGGGCTCTGTCGAGGTTGTCCGATGATTCAGTGCCCAGTTCCCCGACCGCGCTCCGGGCTCCGGGCCTCCCCGCCAGCATCCTTCACTTCAGCGCCGCCTCTCTGTTCGCCCCCAGCGCCTCCCTCATGGCAGCTCTGGCTTCCTCCTCCTCCTGCTCGGCCCCTCCCTATACTCCGTCTCTCAGGCCCCGCGTCACGGGCTCCGAAGGGTCGGCCGCGACAGCCCTAGCTCCCGCGCAGCGGCACTTGTGCCTTTAGTGCAGATGGCAGCTGAGGCAGCGGCGACCTCGCCGGGCAATAGCAGAGGGGGCGGCAGCAACTCCGCAGCCGCCATCTTGATAACAACCGACGCCGCGTCCTTGACAACGGAAACCTGGGAGGAGCTACAGGGCGGGGCGGGACGATATGCACGAAGCAGCCAATCGCAGGCTCCGGCAGCCCCGCCCTCTTCGAGCCGCTGGTGGCAACCCAGGCATCCTTAGCGACCCGCGTTGCTGAGCGAGGGGTGAGCTGGGTGGTGTTTTAGAGCCTGATGCAGTTCTACCTCCCTTTTTATGAGAGTGTGTTTGTGGCAGTACTGACAGTGACGAAAGACAGATGTAAAATCCTCAGATACAGGCAATTGCCACCGGGAGGATTCTGCAGTGATTGTCTGGGGGACGATTTGGAGTTGAATTTGTTAAACTACTGAACCCTGTTATGAGATTTTGAGTTGTGAGTCTTTCTGTGGCATCACTATCCCCAAACACCGTCTCTTTAAAATGTCTTTGTGAAGTGGAAATTTTCCTTCCCTGCATTCTCTCATCCACTCGGTAATGCTTCTGGCATTCCCTCTGCAGTCGTCTTCCTTGCCTTTGCCCTACTTATAAGGTCTACATTTCAAAGCCTCCTAATGGTTCTTGCCTTGCTGCCAGATTCTGGAAATGGACCATCACAGCAAAACTAGCAATCTCTTGGGATGATATGCCAAAAGAGATCATTGCATTGACATGGTTTTGGGAAGTATGGAAAATTAAATGGAGTTTTGAGCCACAAGCTCATTGGCTATGCAAGTGAAAATTTTGAAAAAGGCTCAGTCGTATTGTTGGAGCCTAATGTAAATGCACATAAATATTCTGACTGTATTTCAGTCAGTGTTTTCTTGGAAAAATTCCCAGATTGGAAGCCGAATGTACAGACCAAATAAAGATTATTCACCCACCATTCAAATGTCTCTGCCTTTGTGAATTAATTTGTTCATTTTAAGAGTTCAAATAATAAACTTTTCCAGTTGAAATTATTTAAAACAATCTTTGCAAACTTGGTTGTAATGACTGAAATTGGAATGTACACTTGGGGACAGATTTTAAAGTGCCACAACAAATCCAGTTTAGATTTAAGACACAAAACACATGAAGTCTCCTTCAGAAGTATACCAACAGGATAAAATATACAATTCTGACACGAAAAGCTAAATGGATACAATTGGACACTTGGCTATCTTGGCAAGTTTTTAATTGGCCTGGCCACAGGCAATGGCCTTGATTCTATTCCCACTGCTATCATCACGTTTGTCTCCCCTTGGCTGATCTTAGCAAAGTAGGGCAGTGCAAAGTACAGATGAATATGAGTATATTAGGGTTGCTATTTGGAGTATTTAGGCATGGTTAGCCTTCCAAAAGTCCAGCTTTTGCTATATTATTAGTTTGCAATCTCGTAACTCCTAGGCGTCTCACTGCTTTGTGGCTTGCAATAAGCACTAAGAAGCATAATTTGGTTTTTCAATTGCCTACAAATCCTTTCTTATGTTAACTTAAAAAAACACATGATTTATGAATCTGGAAAGGAGAGGAAAGGGTTACAGCCTGAAAGGAGGGCCATCCCACAAGCTGGAAAGTGTGCTTCTAGCTGAAGCCTAGAGAGGCAGGTACTTTGAAGTAGGGGAGGTTGAGACAGGAGATTTATGCTGAAAAAGTTGGCTAAACATACATAATTTATAGGATACAGGAGGAGTTATGATTATTTATGAAAGCAGTTCTGATGCATGTGTATTGAACAAACATGAAACCAAAAAATGTTTTAAGGTTTTCCCAGGGTCCCCTTGGCCAAGAGGGGGTCTATTCGGTCAGTGGGGGCTTAGGATTTTATTTCAGTTTAGACTTATATAATTATTCTTCATTCAAATATTGTTTTATGGTAACAACCAAGAAGAAAATAAATTTCAAACAATGTTGCCAGTTTTCTTTTCTTTTCTTTTTTGAGACAGAGTCTCGCTCTGTTGCTCAGGCTGGAGTACAGTGGTGCGATCTCAGCTCACTGCAACCTCTGCCTCTCGGGTTCAAGTGATTCTCCTGCCTCAGTCTCCTGAGTAGCTAGGATTACAGGCGCCCGCCACCACGCCCAGCTAATTTTCATATTTTTAGTAGAGACGGGGTTTCACCTGGTTAGCCAGGCTGGTCTCAAACTCCTGACCTCAAGTGATCCACCCGCCTCAGCCTCCCAAAGTGCTGGGATTACAGGCCTGAGCCACCATGCCCTGCTGCCAGTTTTTTTTTTTTTTTAAATCATAGGGTTTTTTTTGACCTTTAAATTCTTTCTTTATTTCTTCAAAATGTTAAGTGGGTTTTCCACATTCTATTTTAGTTGTAGAATCCTAGATTCTTATAGAAAGGCAGGTCCCGAGGGGCTCTGTACATCATGATTCTTGATTTTGTCATGACTTTTTTGTCAGTGTTATTTATGGAAAAGGCTTTAGGATTAGATATTTGGATAATAAAAAATTTGAGGATTTTACAAACTTCATTTCTTGACAGGAAAGGCAATTGTGATTCAAGCAGTAAAGAAGAATATTACCCTAAAATCTCTATATTTTTATCAGAAGGGGCATCTGAGTTAAATATAATGTTATATTCTTTCACACTTCAAAACCATAAAACAATTCCTTCTTTTGTTAAGGAAATATATATATTGAGCACCTACTATGTGCCAAGCACTTTCTAGATGCTAGGGATACAGTGAATAAAACTTCAAAGTCCTTATGTTCATGAAGCTTATATTTATTTTTCTTCCCCACTAGAACATATTAGGGTAGTGAAAAGTGCTACATGGAAAGTGGGATAGTGGAGGGAGATAGAGACCAATGTCAGTTCTATCTGTGAGGGAGTGCTGAGGAAAGGCCCCAAAGGAAGGGAAATTAGGACAGAGGTCTGAATGAAGGAAAGAGGTTGCCATTCAAATATCTGGATGAAGAATAAGGGCACAGCGGTCTGTGAGTACAAAAGGCTGTGAGGACAGAATCATACTGTTGTGCTCAAAGAACAGTACAAGACCACTGTGGCTGGAATAGAGTGAGGTAGGGTGTGTTAGGCAGTTCTTGCACTACTATAAAGAAATACCTGAGATTCAGTAATTTATAAAGAAAGAGGTTTAATTGGCTCATGGTTCTGCAGGCTGTACAGAAAGCATGGCAGCATCCGCTTATGGGGAGGCTTTAGTGAGCTTTTTACTCACGGTAGATGGAAAAGTGGGAGCAGGCATCTTACATGGCGGGAGCAGGCATCTTACATGGCAGGAGCAGGACTGAAAGAGAGAGGGGAGGTGCCACACACTTTGAAAATGACCGGATCTCACGAGAAATCACTCACTATCGTGAGAACAGCATCAGTGGGGAAATCTGCCCCAATGATCCAATCACCTTCCATTAGGCCCTACCTCCAACATTGGGGATTACAGTTCGACATAAAATTTGGGTGGGGAGGCCTGGCTCAGGTCTGTAATCCCAGCACTTCGGGAGGCCACGGCGGGTGGATCACCTGAAGTCAGGAGTTTGAGACCAGCCAGGCCAACACGGTGAAACTCCATCTCTACTAAAAACACAAAAATTAACTGGGTGTGGTGATGGGGGCCTGTAATCTCTGCTACTTGGGAGGTTGAGGAAGGAGAATCGCTTGAACCTGGGAGGCAGAGGTTGCAGTGAGCCGAGACTGTGCAATTGCATTCCAGCCTGGGTGACAGAGCGACACTCCGTCTCAAAAAAAAAAAAAAAAAAAAAAAAGATTTGGGCAGGGACATGGATCCAAACCATATCATAAGGGAAGTGTGCTAACAGATGAGATTGGAGAGGTACATGGCCCAGATTTAGTGGTGACTTGTGTTGTATGCAAGGACTTAATGTAAAATCCAACTTTCAATGGAGGGAAATCCACTGGAGAGTTTTGACTAGAAGAGTAACACAATTTTGTTTAACCTTTAAAGAGACCCTCTAGTTGTGGGGAAAATCAGAGTATAGGAGATAAGACCAGAAACAATGAGGACAGTTAAAAGATTATCAGAGATGGCAGACTTGCACTAGGATGATAGCAGTGGAGGTGGCAAGAAATGTTTACAGTTTGAACCTTGAGCCAATAAGATGTGTTGGTGAATGGCTGCAGTAAGCGAGAGGAAAAAAGTCAAATGTGACTCTCAGATTTTTGGCTCAAACAATTGAATAAAGTGTATTACCATTACTAAGATGGGAAAGAATCGGTACAGGTGGAATAAGGAATATGAATTAGGCTTCAAGCATGTTAAATGTGAGATGTCTATTAGACTTGCAGTTTCATTAATGTGGTCTCATAAATTGTTGATGTTTTATTTACAAAGGAAACTAATAACCACTTTATGGTTATAAAGCATATTCACATAACTTATTTAATTTGAATTTGAATACACACACACACATATATATACACATATATATATATATATTTTTCTTTTTTTGAGATGGAGTTTTGCTCTTGTTGCCCAGGCTGGAGTGCAATGGCACGATATTGGCTTAGCACAACCTCTACCTCCCGGGTTCAAGCGATTCTCTTACCTCAGGCTCCCGAGTAGCTGGGATTACAGGCATGCACCACCACGCCCAGCTAACTTTGTATTTTCAGTAGAGACGGTGTTTCTCCATGTTGGTCAGGCTGGTTTCAAACTCCCGACCTCAAGTAATCTGCCTGCCTCGGCCTCCCAAAGTGCTGGGATTACAGGCATGAGCCACCGCACCCAGCCTGAATATTATTTTTAATATCTTTAGAACAGAAATTAAACAGAATTTATTTGAGCAAAGAATGATTTATGAATTGGGCAGCACCCAGAACAAGAAGAAGTTCAGAGAGCTCCACCCAGCAGCATGAGCAGCAAGCTTTTATTTATAGGACACAGAAACAAAGTAGAGAAATCATGTGATTGACTACAGCTAGATGTTTATCTCATTTGGGTACACTCTGATTAGTTGGCTGCCTATGATTGGCTGAAACTCCGCTATTTGTTACAAAAAATATACTCCTAAGTCAGGCTGCAGTTTGCTACAGAGGAACTCAAAGTACAGAGACAGCCTCAGGCAATGGCCTCCTGCTTATTTAATTTAACAAGTGTTATAACCATGTGGCAGCTGTGATGGACAATTTTTTGTGCTTTCACTTTTGTCTTGGCTGAGGCTATATATATATATTTTTTCTATCTTCTGCTGAAGTATTTTCTTGCTCAAATAAGAATTTCCTGAATTGGTCTCTGGGCAAGATGTGAAAGAACAAAGAATTTTAACATCTGGCTGATTTAAAGTTCTGCCAACTTCTGCTGAAGTTCTGCCATTTTCACTTCAATTTTGTAAGGCTTCAACTTGAAATTTAAGATTACAATATGTGTATTTGTCTATTAATATAAATTATAAAAGTCATCAATATTGTCCTCAATGTTGCATATATTAATCTTTTAATTTATACAACAATTTCCATAATACAAAGGAGGTAACTGAGCTGTGGCAATATTAGTAACTTTGTCCAAGATTCCACGGTAAGGGAAGGTTGAAACTAGTCTTTAAATTAGGCAATCTGGTCTTGGAGCCGGCACTCCCAACCATCTCACACTGTCTCACTGGAGAAACTCTGAGAAAGTGATTGCCACGAATAAGAGATAAGATTGTTTGGGTTTAAATAGTAGGTGGTGAGGAAGGAAAGTCAGAGAACAGATAATTATTTTAAGCTGTTTCTTCATTCAGAAAGTATTTGAGTGCCTCTTGTGTATCAGTCATTGTACTAGTACCATAAAAACTATGACAGTTCTCAGTTTAGGAAAAGAGATGGAGAAAATCATATCTTGAACCAGAAGCAAGATGCAGGAAAGTTTTGCTTTGCCTCTTAATTTTAGAATAATGAAGACTTAGGCATGTGTGTAGAATGAAGGGAAGGAGACATTGAAAGAGAAAATTTGAAGACATTGATCTATCAACCTTCAAAGAGTGGTCATTTTCAACAACATTATTTCTCTGATGTTCAGAATTTTTACAGTTTTGACAAAATAGTTGTAATTAGATTACAACTAATTACAGATTAATTACAGTCTTGAAATTTGGGGTTTTTTTTTGTTGGTTTGTTTGTTTTTTTCTGAGACGGAGTCTCGCTCTTTCGCCCAGTCTGGAGTACAGTGGTGTGATCTTGGCTCACTGCAACCTCCGCCTCCCAGGTTCAAGCGATTCTCCCTGCCTCAGCCTCCCAAGTAGCTGCGATTACAGGCATCCACCACAACGTCCGGCTAATTTTTGTATTTTTTAGTAGAGACAGGGTTTCGCTATGTTGGCCAGGCTGGTCTTGAACTCCTGACCTCAGATGATCCACCTGCCTCGGCCTTCCAAAGTGCTGGGATTACAGGCGTGAGCCACTATGCCCGGCCTTGAAATTTGGCATTTTAAAAGTGTATTTTAAGTCTGAATTATCTGCTCTGGATGTCCACCTTGATCAAATTTCTACTTAGCATTTTATAGAAATAGTTCCAAGGTAATATTTTTATCACTCCCTCAGTCATTTCTATTTCCTATTTTTTTGCAAGCAGTTTGCAAGTATTGCTGTATAGCTTATCAAATGCATTTTTTTTTCCAAGGCAAGAGAAGGCTGACTCACAAAAATTAGATGAATTTATAAATTCATGCTTTATTTATCCACATCTATCATTTATTTATTTATTTACTTATTTACCTATTTGTTGCCTATATTGCAAAAACTTGGATATATAATACAGACATGAAGTGATAAAAAAGGAATTGTACAACTTAAAATGTCAGGATCTCTAGAGGCTACTTTGTTTTTCATATGAAGGGTGTTGTTTCAAACCAGGGCATGGAAACTAGTAAGTATTGGCTTCTGTTTTTGTTGTACGCTTTCCAGAGGTTTTTAACTGAAGACTCTATGCTCTGTAGTTCTTTCCACAGAGAGCTGACTGATATTTGAAGAAGTGTTTTCATCTATCCAAGAAAAATATGTCTCCATTCCAAGCCTCACTCTTATTCGTAAATGTATGTATTTTTATTTGTGGAGAAGCTGTACAAGGTAACTGTGTACATCATTCTACGGTAAGAATTTTAGCAATATTATATTAGCTAGGAAAGCATGATTAGAATTTTGAAAAGATTAATCATAACTACCAAATACAATTTATGGAACAATTAAAACATTTAGAAATGTTGAAAAATTGCTTTAATGTTACTGTTTTTAAACTGAGGAAGCTATAAACTGAAGATTGACTCAACAAATATCTTATGAAAAAATTTTAAAGACATTTCAGGCCTAGATTAAAAACTAGCCCACAACTTTTCAATGAAATATCTGATAGGTAATAAAAAATCACGTTGCTTAAAAAAAGCTGTTCCACAAACTTTCATATTTCAAATATTGTCCTGTGAGTGACTACCTAGGATATTAAGAAATTGGTCCATTAGATTTTATTTACTCATCAGGTTCATTTGTGGAAGTTTGAATTAAATAGCTTATATTTTTCTCTAATGATCAGCCTTGTCTTTCCTGAAATCTAAGCTTTTCCCTATAGTCTTATTTACTATGTATTATGTCATATAACATGTTTAATGTATTTTTTCTTATTTCTATTTTTTTTTAATATAAAGGACTCTTCAGTAGTTAACATTGTAGAAGATGTATCTAATGCAAAAGATGAAAGTAAAAGTAATGATACTGTTTGTAAGGAAGACTGTGAGGAATCATGTGATGTTAAAACTAAAATTACACGAGAAGAAAAACATTTCATGTGTAGTAAGTATTAAAAATAAACACAATAATAAGGGTATATGATTCATTATTTTTAGGCTAGACGTTGAAAAGTATACTCTAGCTTTTGTCTGGGTCATTTTCTACACATCCTGATCATCCTAGGCTAGAAGCTTTATTGTTTGGCCCATGATAGGTGCTTAATAAACATTTGGTAAATGAATGGATCCTTTTTCTATGTAGCTAATTCTGTGTGTAACAAAAGGGTCTCAGGCTTCTCAAACCAATGAGTGCAGCTTTAGGCCTATTAAGACAGATGGCTAAATTCAGGAAAAAGCTAATAGAAAGTGAGAGACTGAAAATAAAAAAGAGAGAGGAAGCTGAGTGAGGTAGAATTAAAACTATCAAGATTTATTAATGTGATCCTACTACTGGTGGAAAGAAACTTAGAAAATAAATTTTTAAAGAATAACATATGTAATAATGTGTGGCCCTTTTGTTATAGGGGGCATCATTATTGCTATCTTGGGTAAAACTCACATAGGGTCTGAGAAATATAGGTAGTCAATGTTTATTTCCTAATTTTGATGGTTGTGTTATTAGAAATGTCTTTTGTGTAAGAAATACACACTGAAATGGCAAGATGGTATATCATGGCAACATGGTCTCAAAGGCGTTAGGAAAAAAGTTATTTGTACTGTTATCGCAACTTCACTATAAGAAATTTTCTCCTAAGATAAAAACATTTTTAAAAGGAAAATGCATGGTAAATGTTTAGTCAGAAACCAAATAACCAAAACCTTTGACTAAGATTTATTATGTGTATGTATATGTATGTGCTAGCAATTTAATTATATAAATATAGTATTAATAGAAAAATTCAAACCAAGATGTACTTTTAAAAATTAACTTGCCTGGTATAAAATTGTTACCATTAACTTTCTTATACAGTAAGAATTGATGACTTCTATACCTCCTACCTCTATATATCTCATCTTATAAAGAGAGAATTTATAATCAGAACACTGTCTCTTAATGATAACAGATTAATTATTCTGGATAATCTATATTAGTAGGAAGCATAGTTTCATTAGTAAGTATTGACACAATCATTTCTGGGGTTAATCCTGAGTTAAACAAAATATATACTAACTAAAACATGTAATTCTGAGTATTAAGATAAATTGAGATAGTATTGAGTTAACATACACATCCAAAATCAGGTAAAATTCACTATTTTTCACTGTGATTGTTTTCTATAACAATATAATACTTAACAGCCACTTTTTATTATGGTTAAGGAAATTTGCAAAATTCTATTGTTTCCTACACAAGAAGTACCAAAAAACTACTAAGGAATATGATGGATGAGCAACAAACTTCCTTGGATTATTTGTCTAATCAGGTATAGATGTTTTAGCATTGTATTTTTATTGCATGTGCACGTTGATGTATAATTAGCTGGAGGTATAATCTTTTTTTAAAATGCTTTCATGTTCAGACATCTATTTAGCGCCTACTGTGTTAGAGGCACCATAGTAAACTTTAGGCAAACAAAAAGCAGTAAAACAATTGAACTATTCAAGGGGTGTACAGTCTAGTGGAGCATTAAAATGTATTGACAAAAATGTGGTTGTTAGAATGGCACAAAAGAGAACTCTCAGATACAAAAAAGTTTCCCAGAGGAGAACGTCTGTGAACAGTCATAAAGGATGAATAAATGTTTTAAAAATCATACAGGTTGGGTAAGGCGAAGAGGACATTCCATTCTGGGGAAACTTCCTGGAGTTGATGCAGGATGGAGTGGCTGGTGAGGCTGAGTATTTAAGGAAAACTGACTATAGGAATAGGCAAGAACGAAATCGTACCACACCAAAGAGCCACTGTAGTGTTTAAGCAAGGAAATGCCACAGTCTGATCAACTTGTGTGGCCAGTGACTTGAGGAAGAGCCAAGGGAGGAGGTAAGAAACTACAGCAATGGTTTGGACAAGGTATGAAAGACAGATGTGCAAGAGCAGCCAAATGCAGAAATAGGGGCAGATAAAATCAATGTTAAAGAGGTAGATACTACGAAATTCAATGATTGCTATTTAGCTTTGTCTTTATTGTTTGTTACAGTGGTAAGAACTCAATCTAGAGAAATGGACACTGTTATGTATTTCAGAGCTGGGTTTATGAGAGGCTTAAAGATGGCAATTTCTTCAAATATAAATTTACTTAAATGTGTATGCACGTGTTTAGGTTAACGAGCTCATGAATAGAGTTCTCCTTTTGACTACAGAAGTTTTTAGAAAACAACTGGATCCTTTTCCTCACAGACCAGTTCAGTCACATGGTGAGAACTTTGGTATTTCAGCCTTTACATGTTTGTCTTTTATTGCTTAAAATTTTCCTGGACAGGTTGATCCATTTAAAAGTTTTGTTTAAAAACTGCAGCTCACCGTTCTCTAACAGACTGGAGGGCTAATACCTGCCATTAAGCAAATTTCACCACAGACAATGTGGTACTTTCTTAAAATGGGATACTTTTTCAACCATGTGAAAGCCATGGCTGTATAAAGATATCCTGAAGCTGTTGAAAATAACATTGTTTTCTGTAGCATTGTTCTGGGCTCCTGGTTTACATCTTATTAATAATTCATCTTCAGATAGAAGAAAAGAAAGCTTCAAAGTTCCTCCCACCTGTAAAAAATGTTTCTGACATGTTTGAAATGTTTAAAATTGGGGCATAAAATTTGAAAGGAAAAAGAAATGTAAGACAAGAATAAACTGAAAGTTAGCACTTTTTATACTAAAATACAGCATATTAATTCCTAAAGGCTTGGACTTCTAGGAAAAATACCCTATAAATCTTATAAAGATGAATTTATCCCCAAATGTTTAAACAAATAAATATTATTGAGTGCCTAGAACATGATCTTTATGTTCTTCTTCGAAAAAGAAGAGAATAAACAGTGCCTGAAAATCTTCTATGTGATAGGTAGGAAGACAGGCACTTTCTCACGTTATTTTGTTAGTAAAATTATTTCATTATATCTCATAACTGCCCCAAAGCACGTATGGTGTGGTAGTCAGGAGCATGGACTCTGATGTCAGAATCCTTGGTTTTAAATTTCTGACCTGCTGCTCTCTTGATATGTTTTCTCATCAGTAAACTGATAGTACCTACCTCTTATAGTTGATGTGAGGTTTAAATGAATAAATACAGGAAAGTCTCTTAAAATATTGCCCGAATCAAATGTTTATCACAAGGAAAAAAAAATTGCCCAAATCATAGGGAGAGCAATATAAGGGCTTGCTATGATCATCATCATCAGATAAGAAATATCCAGCCCAGAAAAATCGAAATAATCTGTTCACGTTAATTTGAAAGGTAATGATAAAGCAGATACTCCAACGCAGATCAGTCCTTCAGCGTGAACTTCTATCATGTCTCTGAGCATAGAGTCATTATAAGAATATCTCTTAACAATTAAGGACACAGGCAACAACAAATCTATGTCTCCTAGAGACGAAGGGGAAAGCAAATGACTTTTTATAGCTAACTTTTTTGTAGATGGCATTTTCTTCATTATTTGGATGTGCCGGGCACTATGGTAAGGGCTTTGTGTAATACCTTACTACGTAAATGGTTAGGATAACACAATGAAGTAAAGTGTTAGGGGTAGAACTAGGATGTTAAGACGGGCATTTGGATAATGGACACTCTAAGGGTTGAATTTGTTTCATTTATAAAAGATGCTACAGAGTAGAGTATCTTCCAGAAAATGTAATATCCATATCCACATACACATGTTTATAATCCCTTAGAGATGAGTTCTCTGGAGAAGGTGATTATGGGGGGCTATAATTCTAACTGTTGTAAACAGAGTAGGCTCTAACATCAGGCATAATTTCTTGGTTAAGAAAGTGATTTCCCCTTTCTTCCTTTGCCTACTGGTATTAGTGGTCCCAAACGCCTCAGTCTCTGAAGTTGGGAATAGAATACTGAAAGATGTGTTTATAGTGGTTAATTTGCTTATTCGTTTCGGTGTTCTCCTCCCCGTTTATGTAGACTTCCTTTAAACATTACATCCTCTAAGATAAACTTAAATTTCTGAAAGGGCATTATTTATTGGGAAAGAGAATGTGTAATTTTAAAATATGTTTAATAAGTGTTGATCCCAAATGAAACTTTTAAACAGTATAGGAAACAAATCACTAACAGTGATACTATAAGTGAAGGCTTCTTGCAGCATAAATTCTTTAATCCTTTATATTTTCTTCTTATTTCTAAAATTGTGACCATTTTTCATTTTGCAGGAGTTAAAATAATATTATTAATGAAAATTATGATAATAATAGCACTATCAATTCTCTATAGTAAAATGATTGCCTTAAATGTACACTTGAAAATATCCCAATTAAATAATTTTGCTTTTCTAGGTTTAGATTGCACTGATATTAAGGATACCATTGGCTCTGTCACCAAAACACCGAGTGGTTTATACATAATTCACCCAGAAGGATCTAGCTACCCCTTTGAGGTAAAGTTTTCCCATATTACGTGGGCTAAGATAAACATCCAAGCAATTTAATTTATGTTAAAATTTAAATTGTTTTAATATTTAATTTTTCCTTGAAAAATTTTAAATAAATTAGGTAAAGTTCTAGTTTCAAAATTTTGGTATTTTAGAATTCTAATGCCCAAAACATGAATTAATAAAATTCATGTTTTTTATTTCACTTTTACTTTTATTTCACTGTCTTTCACTTTTCTATTTGAGTTTCCATGGTTATACTCTTTAAAGTAAATCCATCTGATGCGAAAGCTTATATTATCCTCATAATAGGCAGAACTATAGCAGGCAGAACTATGCAATATAATACTTGCTTGCTTTAATTAGCCTGTGGATATTGGAAAATAATGGTGTGCTTTGCCTTGGAGCTTACTAAAAATACTTTTGACTTCTCTTCCTGTATATGTTTATAATTTCTTTTGATGATAGATGATTTTATGTGATTGTATGAGAAATTAATAATTAAAAAACCTTTCAGTGGAGTGCAAGGCAGATTGAAAAGCTGATTCATTCTGAAATTGATAAATTACTCTTATGTCTATTCTTAGTAGTTCTCTGCAAGGATATCTAGTAGAAATTTCTACCAGAGACTATGCATATTGATGGAATATATTCGTGTGTGTGTATATATATACACACACACACACACATACAATTGTATATATTATATATATTTTTTCCTGGGCACTTCGTGCAGAAGACGGTTTATGATACTTATACCTTATTGATAACTTTTATTGGATAATAAAGTCACTTTTTTTCTAAGTAGGTACCACTGGTTTCTCTTCTTAGAGTTACTACCATTATTTTATTTGAAATCTATTGACAAGATGTCAAAAAATTGGAAATTAGGTTAGAAATAATTTTAAAATTACCTAAGTGACTTCACCTACAGATTCAAAACTAGATCTGAACAGACGTGGAAAAGGAAGGCTTCTAATTTTGTGAAGAGTGGGATGCATAATCACCTCTTCTGTGGGAAAGTGCTGGTTCCTTAACTTCCTCCACACTGCCTTTTCTCTGTCTCTATGCGGGAAGTTTCTGAGGGAGAATTTTCCTCTGATTTCTTCCCTATATTGCTTCTATGCGTCCCCTACAGAGGTCCTTTTAGGAGCTTTTACACAGCATCAACAGATGTGTCTATGAGCACCTGCTGAGTGGGCACAGATCATGCCTTTCTCTGAAAATGCCAGTCTGAACACAGGCCTTCCAGGCTTGTGGGAGAAAAGAGCAAAGACAAGCACGTGAACATATTTCTCACACACACACACACACACACACACACACACACACACACACACCAGTGTTTTAATTCAAAAGTTTATAGAGAAATACATTGCTCTGCCGCATCAGAGCAATACTGTTATACAAACTGAAGAATATTTGTAAAGTTGAGTAATAACAGCATAACCTTAAAATGCTGCTGCAAATACGGCCAGGCGCGGTGGCTCACGCCTGTAATCTCAGCACTCTAGGAGGCCGAGGCGGGCGAATCACGAGGTCAGGAGATCGGGACCATCCCAGCTAACACAGTTGAAACCCCGTTTCTACTAAAAAATACAAAAAATTAGCCCGGTGTGCTGGCGGGCGCCTGTAGTCCCAGCTACTTAGGAGGCTGAGGCAGGAGAATTGCGTGAACCAGGGAGGCGGAGCTTGCAGTGAGCCGGATCGCGCCACTCCTCTCCAGCCTGGGTGACAGAGGGAGACTCCGTCTCAAAAAAGAAAAAAAAAGAAAGAAAGAAAAAAATGCTGCAAATACATATTTTAAAAAATGATTGTTATAGGGACCGTGATTAAGTTAATTACAAATTTGTTTTATAATAAACAAAATTATTTAGGTTAATTACAGGTTTGTTTTATCATAAACAGCATTATTTCTAGAGATATAAAAAAATCTGAATGAATTAATGGCATATGATTGCATTGAAAACTCAGTGGCAGTACCGTCTCTTTTTCTAGGCCTAAGGATGAAGCGTGAGTGTTATATTATCAAAGAATGAAAATAATAGTGTATTATTTTGTGCTTCCCTGTGCTTGTTTTAGGTAATGTGTGACATGGATTACAGAGGAGGTGGATGGACTGTGATACAGAAAAGGATTGATGGGATAATTGATTTCCAAAGGTTGTGGTGTGATTATCTGGATGGATTTGGAGACCTTTTAGGTTAATTTTTTGTATTTCTACTCTACATTTTTTACTCTTTTTGGTATTACATCTATAGAATCTCTATTGGTCAGATCTTCAGTAAAAATAGCAAATGCTTGCAAATATCAAAATATGACTTAAATCACCCTCTTTTCATATGCCAGATTATTTAAAATAAGTAGGTCTTCAGTTGAGATCTGGAAATTTTTATTTGTAGATATCTGGTGAAATGTGATTTGAGTGAAAATTCTAGATTGGATATGTATTAAGTACCTACTGTGTACCTAGCAGATTCTGGCAGGTGCTCACCAACTGTTTGCAGAACGAAAAACTGAATGGCAGCATTGTCCTAGATCTTAAAATTCTTGAGATGTGTGTAGTAGCGATACAAGCCAGTGAAATGGCCAATTGAGGTGTCTGTGCAAATTCAAATTATTTAAACTGATCATATTATTAAAATGTCAGTAAACATCTTTATGTTCAAAATTTGAAAATTATAACCCCAGGTGAATGTAAAAATCTGTTTACATTATTGCCACATGGCAGCATCACTTTTGCTGGTAAACAGAAACACCAATATTTCTGAACTTTGCAGAATTTTACATTAGTTGGAACTTCTGCCAGTGAGTTTGCTAATTTTTCTGCTATTTTAACAGTTACCGTTTTTATAATTTTAAATCTTTAATCTCTCATAATAATGTCATGTTTCTAATTTTGTGAAGAGTGGGATGCATAATC
>NW_012102776.1:1067991-1073286 GCF_000951045.1 Mandrillus leucophaeus | reverse complement strand
GAGCCTGTATAGCCAAGACAATCCTAAGCAAAAAGAACAAAGCTGGAGACATCATGCTACCTGACTTCAAACTATACTACAAGGCTACAGTAACCAAAGCAGCTTGGTACTGGAACCAAAACAGATATATAGACCAATGGAATAGAACAGAGGCCTCAGAAATAACACCACAAATCTACAACCATCTGGTCTTTGACAAAACTTACAAAAACAAGAAATGGGGAAAGGATTCCCTATTTAATAAATGGTGCTGGGAAAACTGGCTACCCATATGCAGAAAACTGAAACTGGACCCCTTCCTTTTACCTTATGCAAAAATTAATTCAAGATGCATTAAAGATTTAAATGTAAGACTTAAAATCATAAAAACCCTAGAAGAAAACCCAGGCAATACCATTCATGACATAGGCATGGGCAAAGACTTCATGACTGAAACACCAAAAGCAATTTCAACAAAAGCCAAAATTGACAAATAGGATCTAATTAAACTAAAGAGCTCCTGGACAGCAAAAGAAATTATCATCAAAGTAAATAGGCAACCTACAGAATGGGAGAAAATTTTTGCAATCTAAGCTTCTGGCAAAGGGCTAATATCCAGAATCTACAAATAACTTAAACAAATTTACAAAGGAAAAACAAATAACCCCGTCAAAAAGTGGGCAAAGAATATGAACAGACACTTTTCAAAAGACAACATTTAAACGGCCAACCACATACGAAAAAAAGCTTGTCATCACTGGTCATTAGAGAAATGCAAATCAAAAACACAATCAGATACCATCTCATGCCAGTTAGAATGGTGATAAGTAAAAAGTCAGGAAACAACAGATGCTGGAGAGGATATGGAGAAATAGGAATGCTTTTACACTGTTGATGGTAGTGTAAATTAGTTCAACCATTGTTGAAGACAGTGTGGGGATTCCTCAAGGATCTAGAACTAGAAATACCATTTGACCTAGCAATCCCATTACTGGGTATATACCCAAAGAATTATAAATCTACTGTAAAGACACATGCACACGTATGTGTATTGCAGCACCATTCACAACAGCAAAGGCTTGGCACCAACCCAAATGCCCTTCAATGATAAAATGGATAAGGAAAATGTGGCACATATACACCATGGAATACTATACAGCCATAAAAAGAATGAATTCATGTCCTTTGCAGGGACATGGGTGAAGCTGGAAACCATCATTCTCAGCAAACTAACACAGGAACAGAAAACACAACACATGTTCTCACTCATAAGTGGGAGTTGAACAATGAGAACACATGGACACAGGGAGGGGAACATCACACACCGGGGCCTGTTGGGGGGTAGGGGGCTAGAGGAGGGATAGCATTGTGAGAAATACCTAATGTAGATAATGAGTTCAGGGGTGCAACAAATCACCATAACACAAGTATATCTATGTAACAAACCTGCACATTCTGCACATGTATCCCAGAACTTAAGTATAATAAAAAATAAATACAAGAATTAGCTGGGGGTGGTGGTGCACACCTCTGTAATCCCAGCTACTTGGGAGGCTGAGGCATGAGAATCTGTTGAACTGGGGGGAGGCGGAAGTTGCAGTGAGCCCAGATTGCACTACTGCACCCTAGCCTAGGTGACAAAGTGAGACTCTCTCAAAAAAAAAAAAAAAAAAGGAAACAAAAATTAATTAATTAATTAATTTGGGATTACAGAAAATGCATTTTTAAGTCTTAAATTTGAGGGTGGGCTACTGGGAAAAGATGGCAGGGGCACTTAAACTGAAGTGTTATACACTGTGTGAGACTCAGTGGACCCCTATGGAGCTATCTTATTGGGCCCAATTTCTCTCCTTACTTTTCATTTGTAAATGTGTTGCTAAAATGTCCATGCCCGTGAGCTCTGAAGAAAGACTTTATATCTTAGCTATAATTTTAAGAGTTTGAATGCTGTCACATCATCCTCCGGCTCTGAAGTTTGTTTTGACTGGACCCTTATTTTCTTTAATAATTTTATGATTCAAGTAGAGGCATATATCTCAGAGTAGAGGTATCCACATTTGGGCTATGCCACGTGGGTAGGGAGAGGTAGAAAGCCATTGGCTAGGATATGTATGCAAGAAGTATGCAGTCTGAGCTGGGGAGTTTATATTTCATCCTGAATCTAGAATCGTCTTGGAAATATTGATCCTAAACCCGGGGATATTCCAATGTTATTACATGATGTTCAAGGCATAGGAAATTAACTAGATGCATTGTAACAAAGAAGTGTCTGTTAAAGTATTACAAGGCAGCAAAAAATAATTTCGACTGAGCGTTTTTAGGAAATGTTTCTTTAGGAGCTGCTGATTTGGAGGTTAAACCTTCTACATTTACTGGTTAATAACATTTTGTTACCTGCCATAATATTTCAATTGGTTTTATGTTGAAATGCCTTAAGGTAAAAGTTGACTTTTTATTTTAGTCTTTAAATGAAGACTAAGTTAATTTTGGGAGATAAAATTTGGGGAGATCATTATTGTTTCCTCTCCCCAAATTTTACTTAATTTGAGAGATAGAAAAAGGGTCTGATTTTCTCAAGTCTGGTGAAGTAGAAGTAGGCATTTTGTTTGTTTTATAAAGTAGGTAAGCACTGATAATTTGAGCTAGGCCATTCAGTGCCTGTAATACTTATGTGAGCCATCTCAGAATTTTTGAAATGCTAAAGAAGACCAAACATTCAAGAATAAAGCATTATTCTAATTTGTATTAAAATATATTAAAACAAAGCATTTTTTTTTTTTTACACAGGAGAATTTTGGCTAGGACTAAAAAAGATTTTTTATATAGTAAATCAGAAAAATACCAGTTTTATGCTGTATGTGTCTTTGGAATCTGAAGATGACACACTTGCTTATGCATCATATGATAATTTTTGGCTAGAGGATGAAACAAGATTTTTTAAAATGCACTTAGGACGGTATTCAGGAAATGCTGGTAAGTTTTTTTTTATTCCTAAAATTATCCAAATCTAAATTATAACTGACTCATTATTAAGCAAAGATAAAAATAATGCATTTGTCTTACACCTAACTGATAACAGAATAGATTAGGAATAAGAAAGCTGGCCAAGTCTTGAGTTTTGAAACTTGGTTATGATCATTGTACCACCTTATGATCATTGTACCACCTCATGCTTCTGAAGTGCTTTATAGTCTCTAAAACAATTTGCCTTATGTAATTTCAGTTAATTCTTTGGATAGAGGGCCTGTGGAGAAGGCTGTGAAGGTATTTTCATTTTCATGTTCAGAGAGGCTGACATTTAGAAGTGACAGACTGTTAAAGACGATCTCTAGTCTTCTCACTTTACAGGTGAAAAAACCTGAGTGATAAAGTGACTTGCCCAAGATTCCCAGATCATGTCACCTGAGCCAAGGCAAGAATCCAGGCTGACAGAAAAACTAGTTTAGTGTTCTTTTCATTATACTTTGATGCATCTGCTCATTTCCAAATAAATTTAATTTGTTAGAACTTCAAAATACTTGATGTTAAACTTGCATTTTAATGCTGACAATTTAAAGGCATTTGAATTAAAAAGTACTAAATTCAACTCCCTTGTTGCTGTTTGTGGTGCTTGTTCATTATGTATATTTAGTGTTAGAAATCAAAAAATAAATGATATATGTCCCCAGCTCTTTAACTGATCCCAGTATAAAGGAGAAGATAAGTAACCCTGGAAATGTAGAATACTGATAGGACTTTTGGAGTCAGAAAGAGGGTGAGAATTATTCCAGTTGATTGCACCCAAAAAATATTCATGGAAAAGCAATTTTCAACGAGCTTTTAATGTTAGATTCAACCTGGGAAGCTTTTTAAAAGTACATATTCCTGTAGAATCTGATTCAGTTATTTTAAGCCAGATGGATATGTTGGCGTACTTGCCGTTGAGAACCACTGATCTAGTCTTGGAAGAATGGATAGGCTTTTGGCAAATGAAGGCTGATAAGCAGAGCAGTTTGAGTTAAGGCATAGAGGGAGGAAAATTATAGGACACAGAGAGTTGTCTGACATGGTTGGAATCTATGATACCTGAGGGGTTTACACTGGGATGTTAGGTGAAAGTCCGACATTCAAATCATGATCTATAGGGAAAAGTTTAAAAAGTTACAATATATGATTTTCAATGCTTCCTCTCTAAAAGTGTAAAGAACTATCTAAAGATGGAATATATTACATTAGGAAAAGTTTATGTGGGGGTTCTCTGAAAGATGACTAGGATCTAATTAAAGGATAACATTGATAATGACAAAAGTATTTTCCTTACAAAACTCTCAAACTTTGCCATAATGTACTCTACATTTTCCCAACAAGGTTGTTAAGTAACTTTCAACTGTCAATCACATAATGGAATCAGAAGAATAAAAGAAAAAGGTGTCAGCAGGATGTAATGATAGAAATACAGATACAACCAGTGGGTTAAATGTAATCAGGTGTGTGGTAGAGGCAGATAACAAATTTGGCTTTGAGCTTGGAGCAAAAACAGAAATATGAATTTGAATATTTGAGCAGTAGACTTGTTCCTTGAGAATCACAACTATTCCTGATTATAAGACTTGAGATAAATTTATCTAGATTCTTACAGAAAACAAAAGCGTTATGTTCTCCAACCATACTCTCGCAGAAAACATGATGGGTATATTTTAATAGGCTATTTTTAAGGAAATATACTTATGCATATATATTTTAGATGAATTAAATAAAATCTATTGAGCTTATGTGCTGTATGGTCCTTCTGGTGGTCGGACTTTATCTAGGGAGAGTATCCGTGGAATGATCACATTGTTTAGGCAATGCTCCATGGGTGTTGTCTCTCACTGGATTTGGAAAGGCATTACACTGTGTGGGTGTTGAAGATTATATCGTCTCTGAAAATACCCACAATATGTGTGTTTTGTTCCCCATGAAGTGCAGAGTCAGAGACTTTAATAATCAGCAGAATCACCAGCACTGCTAATGAAGTTCTCCAGGCTCTTTCAAAAGATTTATCTCAAGAGATGCCAAACATTCAGAAATAACGAAACAAACATAGAGCTTGGTTTCTCCACAGATTTTATATGACTTCTTTTTTAATTAGTGTTTCAAACATTAACCAAAGTTTACATATAGGTGAAATGTAGGTATTATGGGTTTACTTAGAATCTTTAACTTTATGGAATTTTATGAAACAAAATATAACTCCTGCTTCTACCACTGAGTTAACTGGGTCATCTTGGACAGGATACTTAATCATTGAAGGGATATTGTAAATACGAGAGATGCCATACACACAATGTTCAGGCC
>NW_012102776.1:1062362-1067336 GCF_000951045.1 Mandrillus leucophaeus | reverse complement strand
GTGACTTGCCCAAGATTCCCAGATCATGTCACCTGAGCCAAGGCAAGAATCCAGGCTGACAGAAAAACTAGTTTAGTGTTCTTTTCATTATACTTTGATGCATCTGCTCATTTCCAAATAAATTTAATTTGTTAGAACTTCAAAATACTTGATGTTAAACTTGCATTTTAATGCTGACAATTTAAAGGCATTTGAATTAAAAAGTACTAAATTCAACTCCCTTGTTGCTGTTTGTGGTGCTTGTTCATTATGTATATTTAGTGTTAGAAATCAAAAAATAAATGATATATGTCCCCAGCTCTTTAACTGATCCCAGTATAAAGGAGAAGATAAGTAACCCTGGAAATATAGAATACTGATAGGACTTTTGGAGTCAGAAAGAGGGTGAGAATTATTCCAGTTGATTGCACCCAAAAAATATTCATGGAAAAGCAATTTTCAACGAGCTTTTAATGTTAGATTCAACCTGGGAAGCTTTTTAAAAGTACATATTCCTGTAGAATCTGATTCAGTTATTTTAAGCCAGATGGATATGTTGGCGTACTTGCCGTTGAGAACCACTGATCTAGTCTTGGAAGAATGGATAGGCTTTTGGCAAATGAAGGCTGATAAGCAGAGCAGTTTGAGTTAAGGCATAGAGGGAGGAAAATTATAGGACACAGAGAGTTGTCTGACATGGTTGGAATCTATGATACCTGAGGGGTTTACACTGGGATGTTAGGTGAAAGTCCGACATTCAAATCATGATCTATAGGGAAAAGTTTAAAAAGTTACAATATATGATTTTCAATGCTTCCTCTCTAAAAGTGTAAAGAACTATCTAAAGATGGAATATATTACATTAGGAAAAGTTTATGTGGGGGTTCTCTGAAAGATGACTAGGATCTAATTAAAGGATAACATTGATAATGACAAAAGTATTTTCCTTACAAAACTCTCAAACTTTGCCATAATGTACTCTACATTTTCCCAACAAGGTTGTTAAGTAACTTTCAACTGTCAATCACATAATGGAATCAGAAGAATAAAAGAAAAAGGTGTCAGCAGGATGTAATGATAGAAATACAGATACAACCAGTGGGTTAAATGTAATCAGGTGTGTGGTAGAGGCAGATAACAAATTTGGCTTTGAGCTTGGAGCAAAAACAGAAATATGAATTTGAATATTTGAGCAGTAGACTTGTTCCTTGAGAATCACAACTATTCCTGATTATAAGACTTGAGATAAATTTATCTAGATTCTTACAGAAAACAAAAGCGTTATGTTCTCCAACCATACTCTCGCAGAAAACATGATGGGTATATTTTAATAGGCTATTTTTAAGGAAATATACTTATGCATATATATTTTAGATGAATTAAATAAAATCTATTGAGCTTATGTGCTGTATGGTCCTTCTGGTGGTCGGACTTTATCTAGGGAGAGTATCCGTGGAATGATCACATTGTTTAGGCAATGCTCCATGGGTGTTGTCTCTCACTGGATTTGGAAAGGCATTACACTGTGTGGGTGTTGAAGATTATATCGTCTCTGAAAATACCCACAATATGTGTGTTTTGTTCCCCATGAAGTGCAGAGTCAGAGACTTTAATAATCAGCAGAATCACCAGCACTGCTAATGAAGTTCTCCAGGCTCTTTCAAAAGATTTATCTCAAGAGATGCCAAACATTCAGAAATAACGAAACAAACATAGAGCTTGGTTTCTCCACAGATTTTATATGACTTCTTTTTTAATTAGTGTTTCAAACATTAACCAAAGTTTACATATAGGTGAAATGTAGGTATTATGGGTTTACTTAGAATCTTTAACTTTATGGAATTTTATGAAACAAAATATAACTCCTGCTTCTACCACTGAGTTAACTGGGTCATCTTGGACAGGATACTTAATCATTGAAGGGATATTGTAAATACGAGAGATGCCATACACACAATGTTCAGGCCGGAAGCAGTGGCTCGCACCTGTAATCCTAGCACTTTGGGAGGCCGAGGCAGGTGGATCACTTGAGGAAAGGAGTTCAAGACCAACCTGGCCAACATGGTGAAACCCTGTCTGTACTAAAAACACAAAAAATTAGCTGGGTGTGGTGGCTTGTGCCTATAATCCCAGCTACACTGTAGGCTGAGGCAGGAGAATCGCTTGAACCCGGGAGGTGAAGGTTGCAGTGAGCCAAGATCATGCAATTGCACTCCAGACTGGGGGACAAGAGCAAAACTCTGTCTCAAAAACAAAACAAAACAAAATAAAACAATGTTCAGTAGAAGCCCTTTAAAAATGGTTTTGTCTTAACTACTATTCAATTGGTCCATAAATCATGTGAAGAGCCATGAAGAAAAGGTACACCTCAAAAGTACACCTGAATTTTTCTTGAGGGCATTTGGTATTCTGTATAATATACAGAAAAAATCCCCAGAAAACCCCCCAACTTTTTAAATTGTAAATCTACATTTCTTAAAGGTAAAAGTTTCTCTAGCTAAAGTGATGTCAATGGTAGTGGTATGAAAACCTACCCTGTGTAAATTATTTTCTTTTCCTAAATTATCAATTATCATATTGGTCTGTCCAAATTATGACAGCTCTGTATGCTGTAATTTTTGGCCTAAATATCTGGTTTTGTTTACACAGCAAAACTTCCATTTTGGACTGTGACTTGTATATGAAATATTCATTTAAAGATGCCTGTCATGTTGAGGAACTCATCACCAGATTGTGGCATGTTGAATGTTCGAGTAGGAGAATTTTAACATGATAAACAGTAGAAAAATCATTTAAACCTTATTTCCAGATATGATGCTCTTGCCTAATATGCTGGTAATGATTAATTAAAATAATAGAAATTTCCTTTAAATTCAATCATTAAATTTTTTTTCCCAGGTGATGCATTCCGAGGCCTCAAAAAAGAAGATAATCAAAATGCAATGCCTTTTAGCACATCAGATGTTGATAATGATGGGTGTCGCCCTGCATGCCTGCTCAATGGTCAGTCTGTGAAGAGCTGCAGTCACCTCCATAACAAGACCGGCTGGTGGTTTAACCAGTGCGGTCTAGCAAATCTAAATGGCATTCATCACTTCCCTGGAAAATTGCTTGCAACTGGAATTCAGTGGGGCACATGGACCAAAAACAACTCACCTGTCAAGATTAAATCTGTTTCAATGAAAATTAGAAGAATGTACAATCCATATTTTAAATAATCTCATTTAACATTGTAATGCAAGTTCTACAGTGATTTGTGATAATATATTAAAGATTTTTAAAAGTTTATCTTTTTACTTAGTCTTTCAAACATATTAGGCAAAATTTAACTGTAGATAGCATTTAGATATTATGAGTTTAATTAGAAAACTTCAATTTTGTAGTATTCTGTAAAAGAAAACATGCCTCATTGTATTTTTTTACTTCTGACTATGTTAACAATATACAATGAAATTTGTTTCAAGTGAATTACAACTTGTCTTCCTAAAATTTAGAGTGCTTTTAAAGGATTTTGCCTTTTCTTTGAAGCATTTCGAAACCATAATATGTTGTTAGGAAAATTGAAGAGAGTATTTTACTTATTTTTATATTTACTTTATATGATTATATAATCTACAGATAATTTCTACTGAAGACAGTTACAATAAGTAACTTTAATGCAGATTAATATATAAACTACACATGATTTTAAAACTTTACTATTTCTAGGTGATGCCATACCATTTTAAAAGTAGTAAGAGTTTGCTGCCCAAATAATTTTTCTTGTTTTCGTATCTAATCATGGTTAATTATTTTGTTAATGTTTGTAATAAATATACTGTACTTTTATATCCTGATCAGTTGCATTCTAAAATACGTCTTTATCTGAACTCTTTTTAAACCAGCAGGAATAGTATGAACTTTATGTGAAGGATGGTGGATAAAACAGTGATGAATCAATTCCAGATATACTCTAGAAATAAGCTGGTCCTCTCTACTTTTTCTACTAAGGTGGAGGGAACTGGATGGTAAGGATTCCATAGGGGAGGACAGCAGGGAACATGCAGGGGCAAGTATCAGTTACTGATAAGAGAGACAAGGGAAATGATCAAGAATTAGTTTTTAATAGGAATTACTTTGTCCAGAGTTAGGGTTACATAATACTCAAGGGAGGGGAAAAGTGGCTGAAAAATTAAGTGGGAAGAGGATTGAATTAAAAGTAGGTTTGAGGATATAGATGTCAGGGTGACATAGCTAAGCCCAGAATAGAACACAGAATCTGATTTGGGTTCAGGGATGGACAAAAATGATAATAAGGTCATCAATTAAGGTGCTTTCACTTTGATATCCTCTGAAAGCAGTGAATAAATCATGAACAGGATTACATGAGATAAGATTGCAGGAGGGTGCACATGGATTCCCATGGTCTCCAATGCATATCACAGAGGCACAGCTGCGGTTGTGTCTTGGTGGTGGAGTAAGATGCCTGCCAGACTGGAGAAGCACAGAGCCGACTTTTACATCTGTAATGATATGAGCACCACAAGGCAAATTCCCCTACAAATCAAGGCAATAATTTTGTTACTTAGCAAGCCAATCTGTTGTTTCAGATCTGGGCCTTGAAATCTTTGCTGAGCTGGGACTGAGGCAATCTGCCTTATGGTACTGCAAGAGATAGGGGCTTCACATTTTTTCCCATCTAAAGGCTATGGAAATGATGGAAAAATTGAGGATGAAAGCAGAATGGGAATCAATGGAATATTAAAGGAAAAGATGGACCCAGAGAGCAGTGAGAAATTTTAATTTTGGGGGCTTTGGAGTGGGAAGATACTCCAAAGTTGTAATTGACTAACCATGGACAACATTACTTCCAGGATGCCTTGTGAGAAGCTATAAAAGTATTAAGAGGTCTCAAACCCTATTGCAAATGAGAAGGTGTATTTCAGGTCATAATCCTGAGCCTCAGGCACTTAGACCTGACTCTTAGGAGGTGTTAAGTGATAAGGACAACTTTCT
>NW_012102776.1:1024137-1062112 GCF_000951045.1 Mandrillus leucophaeus | reverse complement strand
CTTTCTTTCTTCTTTTCTTTTTCTTCTTTTTCTTTCTTTTTGTATCTACTCCCCCAGTAGCAGGCACATGTGCCTCAGAAGTAGGTAGCAGCCACATGCTCATAGTCTGAATAACATCATTATAGAGTCATTCTTTCAGATTCTGAAGACTTCTCTGGCTAACTGGTCCTGTTTAAAAATATGAATGCTTTATTCTTTCATCCACTTACACTTCAATGGTCAGTAAACACTCTGTGTCCAGTTGGAAAAAAAAACCCAGAAATATATAGATCCAATAGATTCTCTTTATGCCAGCATAGATTAATTATAAACAAAAAAAGTTAACTTATTCATAATAGCTTTGAGAGCTATAATACTCAGAGGTAGGCTAAAGGCAAGTAATGATCTATTTAAAAATATTTCTAAAACATGGCAGAAAAACATAAACAACTCGAAGTAGCAACACACATCATAGTCTTCAAATAGAAGACTTGATGCAAAGGGCTCCGAATGTGTGAAGTTGAGCAGTGGGTGTGAGAACCAAGGGTGGTTTGGAGATGCAGGAACAATGCGTAAGGACGATTTGGGTATTACTTAGGAGCTTGCTGATGCACCCCAGCAACATCCTAGGTATACAGGAAATAGGGGTGTGTGTGTGTGTGTGTGTGTGTGTGTGTGTGTGTGTGTGTATAAATGACTGGCTTGCAGGTAGGAGAGTCCACTAAACTTTACTTTTTTAACTTAAATTTTAAGTTCAGGGGGTACATGTGCAGGATGTCCAGGTTTTTACATAGGTAAATGTGTATCATGAGGGTTGGTTGTACAGATTATTTCACTACCCAGGTATTAAGCCTGATATCCATTAGTTATTTTTCCTGCTTATCTTCCTCCTCCTACTTTTCACCCTCCGATAGGCCCCAGGGTGTGTTGTTCCCCTCTATGTCTCAGTGTGTTCTCATCAGTTAGCTCCCACTTGTTAGTGAGAACATGCAGTATTCAGTTTTCTGTTCCTGCATTAGTTTGCTAAGGATAATGGCCTCCAGCTCCATGCTTGTCCCTGCAAAGGACACAATTTTATTCTTTTTTATGACTGCATAGTATTCCATGGGATATATGCACCACGTTTTCTTTAACCAGTCTATCATTGATGGAGCCCACTAATCTTAATGAGCAGTATGCTCTGGGAAGGCAGTTTTGTAACAGTATGGGCTTTGTGGTTGAGGGGGTGGCCTGGTTTGAAAGAAGAACTCACTGAAGTGCAGTGGCTGGCACCAGGCTGCTCTTTCTCTCTAGCCACCACGGAAGAGGGATAATGAGCCTCCCGGACTATTCAGATCTGTCTCCAATGTAATCCATACACTTAACATGAAAGATCAATAGAACTTTTTTTTATTTTAATTTTGAGAAAATTTAAAGTACTGTAAGTGTGATTACCAAGAACAAATAATATGATGGAATAGGAATTGATGGTGTTCTGATATACTGGTTGTGAAAGTATAGTACAAACACGAAAGTTTTTTATTGCTATGTGACAGATTACCACAAATTTAGTGGCTTAAAAGGACTCTCAACTACTAGCTTACAGTTTTGAAGCTCAGAAGCCTGGCAAAGGCTGTGTGGGTTCTCTGCTCAGAGAATGATGGGGCTAAATCAAGGTGTCATCCAGGTTGAGTTCTCATCTGGGTTCGGGGTCCTCTTCCCTGCTCATTTGCTGGCAGAACTCATTTCCTTGTGGTTATAAGATTCAGGACCTTGTTGTTTATCTAGCTGTGTGTGGGACTGCTCTCAGCTTCTAGAGGTGGCCTGTTGTTCCTTAACATGGGACCTCCAATTTACAGGATGAATATTTGCTTTCTTCCAGGTCAACCAGAGCACATCTCTCTATCTACTACCTCTGCTGCCAGCCAGACCAGCCAGAGAAAACTAGCTGCTTTTAAAGGGCTCATGTGGTTAGGCCAAGCCACCTGCGTAATCCTAGCTTAAGGTTAACTGGTTTGGAAACTTAATTGCATTTGGATATTCCTCCAAGGCAGTATATGGATTGGTGTTTAATTGAATAACTGGGAGAAGGTGTGTGCATGTGAGAGAAATATTGGAGGCCATCTTAGAATTCTGCCTACCACAATAAAACTACAAAATTAAAATATGTGTAATGAGGAAAACAGAAAGGTCAGTAAAATACTTGACTATGTCTATAACTTGATAGAAATATGTTATATAGAATACAGAAAAAGTAGAGTTTTATGTTAGTGGGAGAAGAGAAAAATGGATAAATGGTAATTGGGAAAATGGTTAAAAACTTGAAAATAAAAAGGAATGCTGTATTGCATAGAAATTGATTACAGACCAATTAAATACACTAAAAAACAAAATTAATGTTAGGCAAACATATGAGTTAATCTTTTTATTTCAAAGGCAGAAAGATTTCATTTGATTACTTGAATATTTGAAGGCTCCATATACCCCAAACATCGTAAGGAAAATTACAGACAAGGGAGAAACTAGAAAAAGTATTTGAACAAATGACAGATTCTGTTTCTTATATATGATGCATCCTAAAATATAAGAAAAGAACATCCTTATAAAATAGGCAAATGACATGAAAAGCAATTGCCATAATATAAATGGTCAATATACATAAAATTATCTCATGAGTTATCATAAAAATTAAGACCTAATGTTAGCATTTACATGAGGTAACACTCAGTGTTTGTACAGAAGCCAATAAGTGGGCTTACTCATAGTTTTATTGTCATGTAAATTGATACAACCTTGTTGAAGGGTACATTTGATACTTGTCTAGGTCTGAGGAATAGTCAGGAGAAAACAGCTTATCCCAATTTTATATAACATAGCCACATACACTTGATTATGAATATTCTATCAGAGTTAACATTTAGTGTTTACTTTGTGCCTGACACTGGTGCTAAATATTATGCATGGATCTCATTTAGTCCTTAGAAAATCCTATAAGTTAGGTATTATTCTCACTTTTCTGATGAAGACAACTGAATCCAATTTATAACCACAGCAATCCCACTTAGGTGTAGCTGAACTGGAGTCTGAACTCAGGTCTTTTCAATTCCATCTACTGTGCTGACACAGCCAGGCGTGGGAGGCAGTATGGCGGCCCCCATACTGCTGGCCCTGCTCCGGCTGCTTCTAACCACTAGTTCCTATTGTGCTATTATGCAGTGAATGTTCTTATAAGTTGAGGACAACTGAACCCTTATGTTAGTTCTGAAATAGGTTTTCAGCGATGTCATAAAGAAAGAGTTTGCAAAGTCGTGTGGTGATGTAACAGCAGGAGATAGGTAGTTAGGTGTCTAGGTATGTGTAATAAATAGTAGGAGACAGGTTTTGTGAAAACAAAACCAAAACTTTATTGTCTGTTAAAATTAGCCTAAACCAGGCTTGCCATCAGACTCATCGTTATTGCTCACTATCCAAGGAATTATATAAGAGGCTCACAGAGCATGTGCTTTCAATTCAAATAAACAAGACTAGAAAAGCTTTGAGAAATAGAAACGAGAAAAGTTGGTAATATGAAAGCATATAAAAGGCTATTTTCATTTCATTGTTCAGAGCATTATAAATCAAATGTATTCATTCTTTTTGTTTTCTATAAAAGCAGAGTGTAAGGTCAGATACTCGTTACATTGTGCTTAAGAACTTAACAGCATTAAGCAGCTGGGAATAAAACAAGATGTTTCATTTTCCACTAATGCCTGAGACATTTTATATTCCAGCAAGGCTAGTCTTCTGAAAGTGAAACAAATGGAATAATGAAAACTTTGATTTCTCCCAAGTTGTACTAATTTATTTCCCCGTATTGTCAGGTTTCAAAGAAATATCCAAAGGTATTTTAAAGAGGAAACGTGAATCCATGGATCAGAAGAGGTTTTTGTAGTCTCTGAGTATTCTCCAGAAGGAATTCCTGCCCTAAGGCTCTTGTGGTCCATGGTGGCCTCTCCTTTCACCTGAGCAAGTGGGAAGGACTGGCTGCTGGGGCTGGGGTGCCGTCTGAACGCAGGACTCAGAGAGCTATGTGACTCTAGGTGGTGAGCTCTAGAATTTGGCCATGAGAGTGAGTGACAAATACGGGACAGTTTTTAGTCTTGGGAAGTGAGGAGGCCAGATACTTGAGGCACCACAGTCTGTGTGTTGAAATCTCCTAGAGGGAAGGAAGGTCTTAGCATGGAGAGGAAAACTGAGCTACGTGGTCAATCCTTGAATGAATAAAGTTGGGTGGCCAGGCAGTTAGCCAACTAGCATAGGTCGGCCTGGGAGTTCATTTTAAGTTGATGGCAAGGGTTGGTTCTTTCTTGATGTACAAGAAATTGTCTTGCTATTTGCTAGACTATTGTCTCTCTCTGCAGGGGACAATCTTATAAGTTAATGGCATGATTTAAGAGCTCATTTCTAAGGATTATCAATCTTTTTGCATCTAAGTAAGTCACCTGGACTCAAATTCTTGTTTTGGGGTTTACTTTTAGATAAACCCAAACTAAGAGAGATAACAAATACGACATTTTCACTATGTTGTCTGACATCCATACGTCAGACAAGAATTGTTACCTTATCAGGTTGACTAGGCGACCCATTGGTCTGAGTTAGATGGTTGTTTTCACTGCATAGCCTCAGAAATGAGCTCATATACAGGGCAGCAGGAGGTCTGAGATTGGGGGAACAAAATCTTGTCCTAAGATTCCCAAGCATCTTAGCTAGAAGTTAAGTCTTGTGGCAGGGCTAGAGAAGTTGACAACTATCTGATAATCTGCCTTCATTCTTTTCATTTCCTGACAACTTGGGCCTAAAAGGCTTCTAGACTCTCCCATGTGGGCCCGTTCAGGCCTGCCCACACTAGACTTAGTGTTTATTTTCCCAGATACGTTTGAGTCCAGATGTGAGAATGGTTAAAATCAGCAGTTGGTAAAGTGTGGCCCACAGGCCAAATATGGCCCATATTTGTGATTTTTTTTTGTCCAATAAAGTATTAATGGAACACAGATATATGCATTCATTTGAATATTGTTTATGCCTTCTTTCATGCTGTAAGGGTAGAGTTGAGAAGTTCCCACTGAGACTGTACGGTCTGTAAAAGTGAACATACTTACTATCTTGTCCTTTACATAAAAAGTTTGCTGAATCCTGGATTATATTCGAGATGGGAAACTGGAAGAGGATCTGTGAGAGATCAAGCTCACTAGGCAGAAAAGAAACCACAGAGGTACTTGGTGCTGTGGCCTACGTGGCTCATGTAAGGGGATACGGATTACAGGACTGGTGCTGGCAAGGCTCAATTTCTGGTCATAAGTTTCCAATCTCCTTGAGAGAGGTATCAGAGTGGGTAAAGCGCACCCAAACAAAGCCTCAAAATCTCTGGAATCTAAAAAGACTTGCTGTTTATGACCCTTTATCCCAGAATAGGTCAACATTCCTTGAGGAAAACTGAAAGGAATTCTTTGGGAGGCTTCTGAACTTATCAACAGGGCATCTGGGGGAAAGGCCTACCTTCCCAGTTAGGGAGTCACTACCCTTCTACAGCTTTCCCTCCCAACATACCCTCAAAAGGACTGTTTGCAGTCCCATTAAATCCCCCTGTTTATAGGTATTCTGCCCCTTTCTATATACTAGGGCTTTCAGGCCCCATTATTCTGGAGGAGAACGATGATCAGTTTACAGGGAGAGAGATGTGCCTGATGGAGAACACTAGGTTATACTAAAGGGACTTCCCAATCTCAGGCCAGAACCTGTGTCTTACTCCATACCAAAATTTCTCTAACCCCATCCTTCTCTTTATCTATAAGAATAAGTGGGAGTTAGGCGGTGGGCTTCTGTTCCCTGATGAATAGTCAGTAGGAATATCTTTAGCTTTCTCTGGCAAAGAACAAATATTCAGGACTGTTTTCAGGGATCAGGAAGCAGTTACACTAGTTGATAAAGCTTTCTGTGTCTTTGGGAAGGGTTTTTCCCAACAAAGATGCAATGGATCATTCCAGGGAATTGCCCTTGGTTCCCTAGAGGATGCTCCTAGAGTATGGCAAATGATTTCACTAGGATGTTGTAAATGTCTGATTCTTTTCAAACCCTAATAAATTTGACCTCAAGTTCTTGGGTCTCTGCAAAAATTCAACATATTCATCTATTTTCAAATATTCTTTCCTCAAGTAGGTAGTATATTGTATCTCTGTAAGTACAAATAAGGACGAGCTTCTCTGAATTTCATTGAGTACTAACCCTTGACCATGTTCTGCTTTGAACTTGAGGTGCTCAGGCTGTTGAGAGGAGGTAGGTCACACTAATGCTGTGCTGCTATGTCTCTGAACTGGTTCTGAGGGGTAACAGAACTCTGCTTGGGTTGGCAGTTCCTTGGTTTTGACTTCTTTTGGGACTAGTCCCTTCCGTAACTTATTAATGTCTTCAGGCAAATCTTACATTCCAGAGAACAAAGTTAGCTCTGTAAGGGTTCTTCTTCTTTATTACTGATTCTTGATGACCTTTACATGAGAAGTCTCCTGGAAACCTCTTGGCTTCAGCTATAAGTTTCAGTGATCAGACACTTAGGGGTTACCCATAAATGGCTCATGACTGATGGTCTTTCTTGATCCTTATATAGATATTCACCTCAGGTTTTCCTCTTCCACAAAGAATGATATCTGCCTTTCGTCATTAACCAGAAGTGACCTAGATGGAAAAAGTCTGGAGATGGCTGCCCTTTACTCTTCTTATTGGAAAAACTGGCCTTGCTGATGGAGGTAACCCACTCATTCTTGTTCCTTCCCTTCCCTGAAAAGAGAGCAGTGAGCCTTGGAGACTTGAGGAATGTGGCATGATGTTTGGGCTCATGGGCAGCAAAGCTGGAAAGTAGAGTTGAACCAAATGAATTTGGATGGTGGTGTTTATCACTTGTCCTGAGTACCACACATGTATATTTTAGTTGCTCTTTTCAGTCCTTATCTTTGTGTCCTTATATCTTTTTCCAGGATTTGAAGACCTATTGTGACAGCAGCAAGCCAATCTCATGCTGCATGGATTGATAAGGACTATTTGTGAAAGTCCTTCTGCTCTAGTATTGGTTCATTCTCAGGTAGTTTTTTTTCTTTGCTACTAATATTTGGTATGGTGAACAGAGAGGTTCCACTATTCTCAGCCCACTGAACTTACATGGATGGTTACACTGATGGGTTATTATTAAAATCATTCTCAACACAATGATAGAACTACTGAATCAGCCTTGAAGCACTTAAACATCTAGATCTATGAGGTAGTCATTTGATCTGTTCTCTCTGACTCCTGGGAGACAAAGTAGCAAATGTAAGAAGCCATGTGTGCTCATTTCTGCTTGAATAATTTTACAAAGCCAGGACTCTGTGATGGCATGCAGCTCTCTCGAAACATGCTCGGAAGGCAAAACAGGAGAGAGCACACAGCCGCCCATGTCTATGGACTGAATCACTACATCCCTTAAAAGATATGTGATTCTAGTCCTTGCCTTTTCTTACACATAACATCTGACAGGATTAGTCATTATGTGTGTACAATCTATAACCAAATGTACTTTAGTAAACTATAACCAGATATACTCTTGCTCCCAAACTTTGACGTAATTTTGCATGTACTGAATCTTTACCATCTGTATATAAGCTTTGAACTAAAATACTGCATCATAGCAGTGTGATAGAACTGCACCTGGCCTGTAACCTTTGGTCTCTAGCCCTCAGTAAGACTTCTGAATAAAACTAACTTTAATGTTTTAGAAGCTTGATTTCTTTTTTGTTTAGTGAACAATCAAGACAACCACAAAGGAACTCACAGTGGACTGCCCAGGGTTGTCTGGAGCCTTGTGGGGATCCAGCACCTTGGGGCCAGCATCCGCCCTTTGAGTCCCTCCAACTTCTTCATGGTTGGAGACAACTGGGTGACTCTCCCTTGAATGTCAGATCTCCTACTTGGTTTCCGGTCCTGAGTTTTGTTCATCTAGTTGTTTTGACTCCTTGACAAAGAGGTAAGTTCTTCCTTGAGACATTTTGTTTCTCCAGAAGGGAAATTTTCCTAGTTGAAAGATACTAGGAAGAAATGGCTGCATGTATAACACACATGGAAACTATACTGCCAAATAATTCCCTAGATGGGAGGCATTTACCAAAGGAGATGAGGGTTGAAAAATTCCACCTTTGGTTCAGTGTTAGCTATTTGGGTGATGAGTACACTTGAAGGACAAACCTCATCATTACGCAATATATCCATGTAACAAACCTTCGCGGGTACCCCCTGAATCTATAATAAAAATAAATAATGAAGTCTGAGGTGGGGGGATCACTTGAGCCTGGAAGCTCGAGGCTGCAGGGAGCCGTGTTCATGCCACTGCACTCCAGGCTGGGTGACAAAGTGAGACCCTGTCTCTAAATAAATAAATAAACAAATAAACAGGTATATGTTACAGTTTTAAAAAAATGATTATCATGTTTTCTCCCAATCTTTAACTTACTTTAATGCTTTAACTGACTTAAGTATGTACTGCTATATGTTATCTGTAGTATCCTCATAATATTCCTGTTGAGGTGTTGTGTTAGGTACAAGAAAAGGCGATGTCAGGAAACCTGACTCATGCTAAATAACATGAGATGCGATCTGAAGCATGTTTTTCAACAAATAGACAAGTATGCACAAGGGGCCTAATGTTCATTCCTTACAACTGCAACTGAAGACTATCAACTTTCGTGGAAAAGAGCTTTCCTAACTATGGGGGACAATTAGCATTGGTCTTATAAATACAACCAGGTGATTGATTTGTGACCAAAAGGGGGAGATTATGAGACAAAGAAGCAAATGTAAGAAGCCACGTTTGCTTATTTCTGTTTGCCAGCATAATTTCACAAAGTCCCTGACTCTGTGTGATGACCCCTGCAGTTCTCCAAAAAGATGCTTTGGAAACAAAAACAGGCTCCAAGTCTCTTACCTAAGTCACTACACTCCTTAAAATGATCCTAGTCCTTGCCTTTTCCTGTACATAAAATGACATCTAACAGGGTTAATGATTATGCTTCTACAATCAATAACCAAATGTCCTTTAGCAATCTATAACCAGATGTACTCTTACACCCAAACCTCTTTAAGTGGCTAGACTTAATTAAAAATGTCCTACTGTCTTATTACCAGCATGTTAGCTATTAGTCTTTTTGTATTTGAGTTTTGGTCTGAAGAATTATTCAGTTGTAACTGGTGTTCAAAGATTCACAACTATTTCTGATTTTTTTTTTTTTTTTGATTTGCACATTAAGGGAGCAGGCATAGGTAGGCTCAGTTTCTAAGCTCAGGTTCTTGTTCTGGACCAAGGTGGGAGGTGGATGGGCTATTCGAGAGGAAAATGATGTGATTCATGGTGCAGGACGTGGGAATGGGATTCAGTGGACAGCTTCATTACATATCTACAGACACAGATGATGGAGGTCCAGGAGAAGCCCCTTCTTGTCACCAGATGTTCTTTTATGTGTCAGTAACTTCAGCGCCTTTTTAAGGGAGTGTGTGGGGTCTCAACTGCAATTACCTCTGGCAGTTTAGAAAAACTTGGTACCAGATAAACTTCCTTCTTGAAGAAACATGAACCACATAATGGTCCTGTCTGTGAGTCCCTCAGGAAGGTGGGTCTGCCTCAGGGCAGATTACATATAATCGTATGTAATGTAATCATGTACATAAGCATGGGTTACATAGAGTTTGAAAAATATCCAGGCTCTTTTGGAGGGAGACCAAAAGAATTAATAGTTACCAAGCTCTGTCCTTTCTGTATCCTTAAGGATACATTTTCCTCTCAGGGTCTGTGAATCCTGAAAATTTGAGACAGGTCTCAGTTAATTTAGAAGGTTTATTTTGCCAAGGTTGACGACAGCCCCGTGACACAGCCTCAGGAGGTTCTGACGACATGTGTCCAAGGTGGTCAGGGCACAGCTTGGTTTTATACATTTAGGGAGACAGGAGACATCAATCAACATATGTAAGAAGCACATTTGTTCAGTCTGGAAAGAGGGGACAACCTGAAGCAAAAGCAGGAAGACTTGAAGTGGGGAGGAAGCTTCCAGCTCAAAGATAGGTGATACGCAAACGACTACACTCTTTTGAGTTTCCGATTAGCCTTTCAGAAGGAAGCAAATCAGATATGCATCTATCTCAGTGAGCAGAGGAGTGACTTTGAATAGAATGGGAGGCAGGTTTGCCCTACTGCAGTTCCCAGCTTGAGTTTTCCTTAGTGATTTTGGGGGCCCAAGATATTTTCATTTCACAGGTACCGGGGCCCAACAAATATAGAGCTAATTTGTGAAATGTGTCTTAGTTGGCAAAAGCTTTACTGTGTCATCGTGACTTTAAACTATAGTCATACACAGCATAATGACCTTTCTGTCAAAGACAGACTGAATACATGGTGGTAGTCTTATAAGATTATGATGGTGCTGAAAACTTCCTATCATCTAGTAATGTCATAGCCATCATAACGTGGTGGCAGAGTACCTTATTCACGTGTTTGTGGTGACGTTGATGCAAACAAACCTACTGTACTGCCAGTCACGTAAGTCTAGCACATATAATTATAAAATGTACATAATACTTGATAATGATAATAAATGACTGTTATTGGTTTAGGTATTTACTCTACTATACTTTTTATTGCTATTTTAGATTGTATTTCCTCTACTTATATATAAAAAGGTTAACTGTAAGACAGGCTTCGGGGAGTCACTCAGGAGATATTCTAGAAGAAGGCAAAATTGTTATCCTAGGAGATGACAGCTTCATGTATATTATTGCCACTGAAGATCTTCCAGTGGGGCAAGATGTGAAGGAAAAAAAGATAGCGCTATTAATAATCCTTACCGTGTGTGGGGCTAGGCTAATGTGTGTGTTGGGGTATTAGTTTGTAACAAAAAAGTTTAAAAAGTAAAAGATGAAAATAAGAATGAGGCTGGGCATGGCAGCTCATGCCTGTAATCCTAGCGCTTTGGGAGGCCAAGGCAGGCAGATCACTTGAGGTTAGGCATTTGAAACCAGCCTGGCCAACATGGTGAAACTCCGTCTCTATTAAAAATACAAAAAACGTTTAGCTGGGTGTGGCGGTGCATGCCTGCAATCCTTGCTACTCGGGAGGCTGAGGTGGGAGGGTTGTTTGAACCCGGGAGGTGGAGGTTGCAGTGAGCCAAGATCACTCCATGGCACACTCCAGCCTGGGCGACAGAGAGAGACTCCATCTCAAAAATAAATACATAAATAAAAAATTAAAAAGGCTTATGGAATAAGGATATAAAGGATATATTTCTGTATACCTGTATCATATATTTGTGTTTAAATTGTGTTTAAAGCTAAGTGTTATTACATTTCAAAAAGTTTACACAATCAAATTAGAACTCAAGATTAAGAAACTCTGTCAAAACCACACAACTACATGGAAACTGAACAACCTGCTCCTGAATGACTCCTGGGTAAATACTGAAATTAAGACAGGAATCAAGAAGTTCTTTGAAACCAATGAGAACAAAGAGACAATGTACCAGCATCTCCGGAACACAGCTAAGGCACCATCAAGGGGGAAATTTATAGCACTAAATGCCACATCAAAAAGCTGGAAAGATCTCAAATCAACATCCTAACGTCACTACTGAAAGAACTAGAGAACCAAGAGCAAACAAACCCCAAAGCTAGCAGAAGACAAGAAATAACCAAGATCAGAGCAGAATTGAAAGCAACAGAGACACAAAAATCCCTTTAAAAAGTAATGAACCCGGGAACTGGTTTTGCAAAAATTATTAAAATAGACCATTAACTAGATTAATAAAGAAGAGAAGAGAGAAAAATCAAATAGACACAATAAAAATTGATAAAGGAGATATCATCCCAATCCCACAGAAATACAAACAATCATTAGAGAATACTCTAAACACCTCTATGCAAATAAACTAGAAAATCTAGAAGAAATGGATAAATTCTTGGACACATACACCCGCCCAAGACTGAACCAGGAAGAAGCTGAATCCCTGAATAGACCAATAATGAGTTCTGAAATTGAGGCAGTAATAAATAGCATAAAACCAAAACCAAAACCAAAACCCAGGCCCAGATGGATTTACAGCTGAATTCTACCAGAGGTACAAAGAGGGGCTGGTACCATTTCTTCTGAAACTATTCCAAATAATTGAAATGGAGGGACCCTTCCCTAACTCATTTTATAAGGCTAGCATCATCCTGATAACAAAACCTGGCAGAGAAACAACAACAACACCCAAACTTCAGGCCAATATCTCTGATGAACATCAATGAAAAAATCCTCAATAAAATACTGGCAAACCAAATCCAGCAGCACATCAAAAAGCTTATCCACCATGATCAAGTTGGCTTCATCCCTGGGTTGCAAGCTTGGTTCAACATACCCAAATCAATAAACATAACTCATCACATAAACAGAACTAAAGACAAAAAACACATATTATCTCAATAGATACAGAAAAGACCTTCAGTAAAATTTAACACCCCTTCATGTTAAAAACTCTCAATAAACCAGGTATTGATGGAACTTACTTCAAAGTAATAAGAGCCACTTATGACAAACCCACAGCCAATACTATACTGAATGGGCAAAAGCTGGAAGCATTCCCCTCAAAAACCAGCACAAGACAAGGATGCCTTCTCTCACCACTTTTATTCAACATAGCGGTGAATGTTTTGCCAGAGCAATCAGGAAAGAGAAAGAAATATTCAAATAGAGAGGAAGTCAAACTGTGTTTGTTTGCAGATGACATGATCCTATATCTAAAAAACACCATTGTCTCAGCCCAAAAGCTTCTTAAGCTGATAAGTAACTTCAGCATAGTTTCAGGATACAAAATCAGTGTGCAAAAATCACAAGCATTCCTATACACTGACAATAGATAAGCAGAGAGCCAAATTGTGAGTGAACTCCCATTCACAACTGCTACAAAGAGAATAAAACACCTAGGAATACAACTTACAAGGGATGTAAAGGACCTCTTCAAGGAGAACTACAAACCACTGCTCAAGGAATTAAGACAGGACACAAACAAATGGAAAAACATTCTACGCTCACGGATAGGAAAAATCAATATCATGAAAATGGCCATACTGCCCAAAGTAATTTATAGATTCAATGCTATTCCCATTAAACTACTATTGATATTCTTCACAGAATTAGAAAAAAAACTACTTTAAATTTCATATGGAACCAAAAAAGAGCCCATATAGCTAAGAAAATCCTAAGCAAAAAGAACAAAGCTGAAGGCATCACAGTACCTGACTTCAAACTATACTAAAAGGCTACAGTCAAAACAGCATAGTACTGGTACAAAACCAGACACGTAGATTAATGGAACAGAATACAGAACTCAGCTATTAGACTGCACATACTACAAGGTTACAGTAACCAAAAGAGCATGGTACTGGCACAAGAACTGACACATAAACCAATGGAACAGAATAGAGAACTCAGAAATCAGACTGCACTTCTACAACCATGTGATCTTCAACAAACCTGACAAAAACAAGCAATGGGGAAAGGATCCTGTATTTAATTAATGGTGCTGGGAGAACTGGCTAACCATCTGTAGAAAATTGAAACTGGACCCCTTCCTTATACCTTATACAAAAATTAACTCAATATGGATTAAAGACTTAAGTGTAAAACCCAAAACCATAAAAAGAAAAACCCTAGAAGAAAATCTAGGCAATACCATTCAGGACAAAGGCATGGGCAAAGATTTCATGACAAAAATGTCAAAAGCAATTGCAATAAAAGCCAAAATTGACAAATGGGCTCTAATTAAACTAAAGAGCTTCTGCACAGCAAAAGAAACTATCATCATAGTGAGCAGACAACCTAGAGAAATGGATAAAATTTCTGCAATCTATCTGACAAAGGTCTAATATCCAGAATCTACAAGGGAAACTTCAAAAAATTCACAAGAAAAAACCAAACAACCCCATCAAAACGTGGGCAAAGGACATAAACGTTCTCAAAAGAAGACATTTATGCAGCCAACAAACAAAAAAAGTTCAACATCACTGATCATTAGAGAAATGCAAGTTAAAACCACAATGAGATATCATCTCATGCCAGTCAGAATGGCAATTAAAAAGTCAAGAAACAACAGATGCTGGTGAGGTTGCAGAGAAATAGCAACGCTTTTACAGTGCTGGTGGAAATGTAAATTAGCTCAACCATTGTGAAAGACAGTGTGGTGATTCCTCAAAGATCTAGAACCAGAAATACCATTTGACCCATCAATCCCATTACTGGGCATATGCCCAAAGGAATACACATCATTCTATTATAAAGATATATGCATACGTATGTTCATTGCAGCACTATTCACAATAGCAAAGACACAGTATCAACCCAAATGCCCATCAATGATAGACTGGATAAAGAAAATGTGGTACATATACACCAAGGAATACTATGCATCCATAAAAAGCAATAACATCATGTCCTTTGCAGGGACTTGGATGGAGCTGGAAGCCATTATCCTCAGCAAACTAACACAGGAACAGAAAACCAAACACCACATGTTCTCACTTATAAATGGGAGCTGAACTATCCAAACACAGGGACACAGAGAGGGGAACAACACACACTGAGTGGGGCATGGAGAGGGAGAGCATCAGGAAAAATAGCTAATGCATGCTGGGTTTAATACCAGGGTGATGGGTTGATAGGTGCAGCAAACCACCATGGCACATGTTTACCTATGTAACAAAACTACACATCCTGCACATGTATCTCGGAACTTAAAATAAAATTTAACAAACCCCAAAAATCTGAAAAAATGAAAGTTTCAAAAAATTACAAAGTTTATGGCCAGGCATGGTGGCTCATGCCTGTAATCCCAGCACTATGGGAGGCTGAGGTGGGTGGATCACCTGAGGTCGGGCGTTCGAGACCAGCCTGACCGACATGCAGAAACCCCATCTCTACTAAAAATACAAAATTAGTTGGGTGTGGTGGTGCATGCCTGTAATCCCAGCTACTCAGGAGGCTGAGGCAGGAGAATTGCTTGAATCTGGGAGGTGGAGGTTGCAGTGAGCCGAGATTGTGCCACTGCACTCCAGCCTGGGCAACAAGAATAAAACTCCATCTCAAAAAAAAAAAAAAAAAAATCACAGAGTTTATCAAATAAAGAAGTTACAGAAGTTGCTTACTTGTTACTGAAGAATCAAAAGTATTTTAAAATAAATGTAGAGTAACCTGTGTACAGTATTTATAAAATCAACAATAGTTAACAGTAATGTTCTAGGCCTTGACATTCACTCACCACCCACCACCCTCTCACTCTCCCACCTAGAGCAACTTTCAGTCCTCTGCAGGTATACCACGGTTTATCTTTTAAGGTGTATTTTTACTGTACCTTTTCTATGTTTAGATATACCTAGAAACACAAATAGTTATAATTGTGCTACAGTTGTGTACAGTAACATGCAGGTTTGTAGACTAGAAGCAATAGACTATATCACAGAGCCTAGGTGTGTTGTAGGTTGTATCTTCTAGGTTTCTTATGATGTTTGCACAACGATGAAATTGCCTATCAATGAGTTTCTCAGAATGTATTCTTATTGTTAAGTGACATATGACTGTACAAGAAAATGAAATTATGGGTTAGGGTCACATTGAGAAGGGCATTTTTAGCATTTTTAGGGGCCAATTTGATGTACACTGGACCATGACTTCTGATGACTGGGGATGGGGTGGTGTGCTGTGAGGCTGACTCAACCAGGGCTAGAATTCTCCCAAGTTGTTTTGCTGAGGTTTCACATCAATGATCCCTTAGTCGAGCTCATCTGCCCTGTTTACTGATAACAGTGACAGTGATGATTTGCACTGGATCTCAATGAGGCCTCACAGGGTTCTGCCATTATATAGCAGACTACGCCCACGTGAACAGCAGGGTAGTAGAAGACCAGGCTGTAATGCCATTTTGGCCTCACTGGATCTGAGAGGTTTGTGCATATGTAGGTAGTTCCTGAGCAAACAGAAAAGTGCCTCCATACATCCTTGCACAGGGAGAATACTTGGAGCCCACTCCCAGCCTCTCTGGACCCTCCCTATGAGGCAGCCTTAGGCTGAGATGTGTATCCTTAAACTCATGCTGTTGCTATATTGTATCCTTTGCCTGTAAGAAACTGTCTTTGTCAGCATTGCCAGTTTGGATCCTGAGGGTCTTTTTTTAGCAATTGAACTGGACTAACTGCCACCACTAGAGCTGATCTGAACAGCAGTGTGGATATCATTGGAATATCAAATGCAGAGTTCAGACTTGCTAACATAACTGTGTAGGAGGGTACACTCTCCTGGAAAAAGGCAATTTGTGGAATGACACTGAGCTCATCTGCCTGTCCTAATATTGCCTTTAACACGGTTCGGGGATGGTTGCTTAGTCTGACCCAATTCCTAAACCTATTAAATTACTTGTATAGTGACTTTATCACAGAAGGGCTTAGGAAGATGTTCCAGGTTGTCAGGAAAAAGGAGCATAATTTTCTTTTTCTTTCATTTCACAGATGGAGGAACAGATTGCCTGGTTGGCTTACAAGACACCTAGCTTGCAAGTGGCAGAGTCACGATTTCAATGCAGCCCTGTTAGAGGTAAAGCCTACACTTGTCAATTCCGTTAAGCAACTTAATAACTCCTGGTGAATCCTCCATGCCATATATTTCTTAAAGTTTCACTTTATTTTCAATTGATAAATAATAATTGTATATATTTATCAGGTACAATGTGCTGTTTGGATAGATGTATACATTGCGGAATGATCAAATCAGGCTACTTAGCATATCTGTCATCTCAAATACTTATTTCTTTCTAGTGAGAACATTTAACATCGTTTTAGCTATTTTGAAGTATATAACGCATTATTACTAACTACAGTCACCATGGTGTGTAATAGATTCCCAGAACTTATTCCTCCTGTCTAATGAAAACTTTGTACCCTTGACTAGTGTCTTCCCTTTCCCCCAGCCTCTGATAACCACGATTCTATTCTATCTTGATTAGACCTTTCCTGCTAGCACTGGGGAATTTTCCACACTGCCCTTTGATTGGAGATTTGTGAGAATGTGGAAAGATGTACTAGTCTTATTTCTCTCCCTTCAACTAGGATTTCTTTGAATTCTCTCTAATTTCTTCCTAAAACATGATCCATCGTGATATGGTTCAGCTGTGTCCCCACCCAGACTCTCATCATGATTTATAATCTCCATAATCCCCACATGTAAGGGGAGAGACCAGGTGGAGGTAGTTGAATCGTGGGGGTGGTTTCTCTGAGAACTGACGGTTTTATAAGGGGCTCTTCCCCCTTCACTCCTCACACATCTCGCTCCTGCCTCCTTGTGAGGGTTGTGTTTTCTTCCCCTTCCATCATGATTCTAAGTTTCCTGAGGCCTCCCAAGCCATGCAGAACTGTAAGTCAATTCAACTTCTTTCCTTTATAAATTACCCAGTCTTGGGTATTTCTATCTAGCAGTGTGAGAACAAACTAATACACATAGAATACAGCAAAAGAATCTTCACCTGTAGGTGATAGTGCTTTAGTCTCAAGCGCAGACTACTGGTTCATCTAAGCTGCTCCTTTTCCCTTAGACTACCCTGTGGAAATATTGCTTTCACAATCAGCCCTGTCTCCAACCCAACCATTTAAGTGGACATACCTCCAGAAATTCCCATTTTTCTTACTGGCAGTGCCCATAACACCTCCGTTTAGGGATTAGAAAGTGGCTTCCCACACAGCCAAACAAAAGGAGGGAAACTGAGTGTTTGAAGCCCAGTGTAAGATGAAGGCACAAAGGAGAGAGAGAAGGTACCAACACACCTAGTTTTATGCCTCTAAAAACACGCTCATATTCATCCACCAGCAGTTTAAAATCTTCGTTAGTGTTTGAAATTGCACTAAGTAGCCTGGGAAGAAGACTGGTTGCCAGAAAGATTGGATGGCAGCTTGAAACACCTGGAAGCCTCTCGGAAGAAAAACCTATTAACCCCATACTTGCCAGGGTCTTCAGCAAAGTCCCTCATAACTTGAGCAGTTCCTGCTTTGGAAAATAGTAGGGAAAACCTGGGACCTTCAGTAAAATCCCACATGGAGGACCTTAGTATTTCCATAAGGAAATATGAGGATGAAAGCAGGGAACATGAGTCACTGTGTGTCCCTTGGCGTTTCTGAAAGCGATATATGAATCGCTGTAATGCAATTGGGGGCTGTAAATAGGAGATGGAAGTGAATGAAGGAACATAAGTGCTACTCTTAAGCTTTAAAGGTCAAGCTACTGTAGATATGGGTATCAGGGAAAGGGCATGAAGGTCATGAAAGGTGATGTTAGGTTCATTAAGATCGATATGAGTGCCAGAGGACACAGATTGCTCATTAATGTTATGTGGGTAACTTCGTCAAAGGTGAATATGTCACTTACTGCATGGTTAGTGTGCCATTATATAGGACTTCAAGTGACTCCTAGCTATAGGATAGTTATTCCTGGTTGCAGTCACATGGGGAATATACCTAATATTGTTTCATGGTTCTTGTACCATCTGTATTTATCTGTTTATTTTCTCTTTTAGTGTTTTCAAGTTTTAGCACATCCAAGATGTTATAATGGACCCTTAGGGAAAAGTTTTATGTGTACATATGGAGGAGAATTAAAGGGAGACTACCACCTATGCTCAACATGTAGCGAGAATCCAAGTAAAGACAGAAAAAAGATACAGAAAAATGAATTTTCATTACTGGTCTTCAGCCACTTTGGTCAGCATACTTATGGAATGAAATGTTGGAAGTTCTATTTACATGCACATAATGCAGAGAACAGACAGGGGAACCAGGATATGGGTACCATGAACAGCTGTGTCAACATCATGGCCTGGGAAAACAGCTTTACAAATGGCTAAGACCAGAGAGTGGTTGGCCCTGATGGAGAAGTGAAAAGAGTACTGGAGGGCTAAACAGGCATGGACCTTGGCCATACAATTGCCAAGGGTCATATTAATAAGAGATTATAACAATAATTTCACCTTCCATTAAAACATTTGACCTTCAACACAGCCCCATGGAGTTGCAAGTATTATGCACATGGACCTGAATAGAATCCAGCTCAAATGTGTTTAATACGATTCATTAGTCCAGGGACACCAAGTATTTTAGGCTGTTAGCCAATTAGAACCGCCGCCATTGCTTTGCCAGGTCAAGCACGTACATCTTCTAGGTTTTTAAGCAAACTCTAATGAGGGAAAAAGGAAGTGAGTGGATTAGAAGTTATTTGGGCAGAGGCTTGATTTGCATGTGTCTTGTGTCAAGGCTTGTGGAAAACTAAAACTATGATTTTTTTTTTCTCTTTCTCCTCACTTTTTCTTGATTTTTCTAGGTGAGATGGAGTAAGTTCTCAGGATATAAGAGCTAAGTTCTAAACCTTGTCTTCAAAGAAGGTCTTTGAGGTCTTTTTCTTCCCTTTTTTCCTTTCTAAAAGACACTTAACCTTGAGAGAAAATAGAGTAGTAGATTAGTAGATTCCCCTTTTTGTTCCCCATCTTGGGATTCTGTTTCTTTATTACTCCTTAGGCTTTGTCAGTGAGTATTGACAAAAGAAGTGCTATGGTCTGAATGTGTCTCCCCAAAATTCATATGTTGAGATCCTACCCCCAATATGATAGTATGAGGAAGTGAGGCCTTTAGAAGGTGATTAGGCCATGAAGGTAGAGCCCCCACAAATGGGATTAGTGTCCTTATAAAAAAAGGCCTGAGAGATCCTTTGCCTCTTCTATCATGTGAGCACACAGTAGGAAGAAATGATTTCAATGAGAAATGATCCAGCATGTGGGCCCTCATCAGACAGTGAATGTGCCTGGATGTTGGACTTCTGAGGCTCCAGACCTGTGAGAAATACATTTCTTATGTTTCTAAACTATCCAGGTTTTTGTAATTTGTTTTAACAGCCCAAATAGAGTAAGAGAAGAAGAAAACTTGTTTTGGGCCTTAGAAGGTTGCTTAGGCTAGTCAGAGTTCCTGTCTGGGAGATTCCCCTAAGTGTTACTTATTTCATCTCGCCTTACATGGCTCTCCCTCCACTGACTCTAGATTTTTATTGCCCACTTAAATGCCTCATCGGCTTCAATTCTCTCTGGCTTAATTTGTGTGTAGGAGTCCAAATTATTTTCCAGCTTTAGAAGACCTGCCTCAGGAGTTTCCCTTGTAAACCTTGCTTATTTTATAAGCAAATGAGAAGGACTAATTGCTGGCTGAATTCATGGGTCTTAAGCTTAATAGCTCCTTGTAGGGAAGTACAGAATATGGCCAGGGTTGGGAAGGAGGTGAATGACTAATACAACACCATATGTAGTCTTCTTTAGGGAGAAGATTAGAGAACCCAGAGCCAGGATATTGTTGAAATGCTTGAGGGTGGTGGCAATCCACACTGTTCAACTGGTTATACTTTGGGTAGCAAGGATGACAGAATAAATGAGAGTGGATGTCCAATCTGGTTAAATAGCAACCAGAAGAGGTGGGTCTGGCAATTAAAGTTCAAAGAATGGTGCCTTTCCATTGGTACCTTCTTGATAGTGTGAGCTCAAGCAAAGCATGGGAAAACATCTAAGCCATGAAGGTATGGGTCTGTGTGGCTCTGATATCTTTTTAGTGGTGGAATTTCGAGAAATTTGAACACTTGTGCTGCAGAGTTATGACTATGAGGATAGCTCTGGTCATCCCAACATTTCTCTACTCATATATTAATCCCAAACATTTCTCTACCCATATGTTAACAGGAGATGCTTGTAATGAATTTGCCAAAGTACCTGAGGAGATCATCAGAATCTCTGACTTAGACCTTTGCTCTAGATAATGTGGGGTGGGACTCAAGAGTAGATTGTTAGATTCTGGGGTTTGCTTCTTGATCCTTACTTCCAGGTATCATTGAGAAACTTCTTTAGCAGCAGAAGCTTCTCTTTCACAAATATAACTCTTGTGTCCTTGTCTGTGGAATGCAACAATTTTCATGGTTTGGATTGGACAACCAGATTGGATTTCTAGGTTTGGGAATGGGCAATATTCTCTTTGCCATCTCTGTTCATGAACAACTGCTGGGTATATTGGCATTGTCCCACAGGTGAGACTATATTTTGCTTTTATTTGCTTATAGGTTTCTTGAGAGTCTCACTTGAATAGAATTTCTGAGGTTGCTGCTCCTTTACTTTTTATAAAAAAGATCTGCAGTATGGAATGCATTACTCATGAAAAGAGACTGCATTAGGCTGGATAACTGAAACACTCACAAGGCCTCGAAGAGCATATTCAATAAAGGCAGAGGATACAGTAAAGCAGGAACAAGAGATTGCAAGCAAGCATCAAAGGTCCATGAAACTTCCAAGTGCAGCTCCCCAGTGTCTTTCTTATTTGCATCAGGATATGCAATGTTTCCAAATTGAATTACCAAGAATTGTGCGATGATAAATCTTTGTTTTGGGAAAGGTACTTAAACATTTCCAACAGGGTCTTTTATATCTCTTTTGGTCACGTAGCCAAGCCAGGATATCCAACTGGTTATGCTGGGTATAAGCCGTCAGTAAACAAACTGGTTCTGACTGCCACCAGGAGAATTTGAACTTTAATCATCACATCATTAATCATTAGCTCACTAGCCTTGTCTTGGCTGAGTCAGGGCCAGAATCCCAGGAATTCCTGAAGATAAGCAAAGAGTTGTCCTGGTCAAGCTCTAAGGTACCTATCTTATACAATCTACCCTCTGACACTTAGTCACGCCTTTTGAAATATATATATTACTGGCTCTTTTTCCTGAAATTTTGGCTATTCATAGAAAAAAGAGAAAGGGCATTTTCCAAAGAAATAACTCTCTCCCAATGGGATGCAGGTGTTTTAAAGAACCATTTCAGTTTACCCATTTTCCAGCATAAACATGTGCAACCATTACAATGGTTTTATACCTTTTCACTACTGAAATTTCTGGGGAGGAGGGAGTTGCTTTTGTAAATACTGAGATATAACTTACATATCATAAATTTCACCCTTTTAGCGTATGCCGTTCAGTGATTTTTGACGTATTCACAAGACTGTGTATCCATCACCATTATTTAATTGCAGAATGTTATCACCCCCTAAAGAAATCCCATAACCATTGTCAGTAACTCCCTTCCCTCCAACTTCTGCAAGCACTAATCTAGTTTCTGTCTCTGTGGAATTACCTATTATGGACATTTTATATGAGTGGGCTATATGATATGTGGCTTTTGGTGACAGGCTGCTTTCACTTAGAACAATGTTTTAAAGGTTCATCCATGTTGTAAGGATGTATTGGTATCTCATTCTCTTTTTAAAAACTTTATCGAGATATAATTAACATACCATTCAATTTACAGATATAAAGAGTACAATTCAATAGCTTTTTGTATATTTAAAGTGCAACTGTCACAACAACCAATTTTAGGATATTTTAATTCTGTCTTTGAGTGTATTCTGGTTGGAGTTCCTTGAGCTTCTTGGACAATTAATATTTTAAAATTAAATTTGGAAGCTTCTGGTCGTCATTATTACTTTTTGGAGATGGAGTTTCACTCTGTTGCCCAGGCTGCTGGAGTGCAGTGGCTCGATCTCTGCTCACTGCAACCTCCACCTTCCAGGTTCAAGCAATCCTCCTGCCTCAGCCTCTCAAGTAGCTGGGATTACAGGCTCCCACCAACAGGCCTGGCTAATTTTTGTATATTTTGTAGAGATGGGGTTTTTCCATGTTGGCCAGGCTGGTCTCGAACTCCTGACCTCAAGTGGTCTGCCTGCCTTGGCCTCCCAAAGTGCTAGGATTACATGCATGAGCCACCATGCCTGGCTAGTCATTATTTTTTAAAATATGTTTTCTGCTCCTTTCTATCCTCTCTTGGACTTCTATTATGTGTATATTGGTAACTTGATGATGTCCCATAGGACTCTGAGGCTCTATTTATTTTGTTTATTCTCTTTTCTTTTCTCATGCTGAATAATCTCGACTTATCTTGACGTTTGCAGATTCTTCTGCCTGCTCAAATCAGCTATTGAGCTCCTCTAGTGAATTTTTCACTTCAGTTAGTTTTCAACTTCAGAATTTATATTTGGTTCTTTAAAAAATAATTTCTATCTTTTTATTTTTTATTTGATGAAACATAATTTTCATACTTTCCTATAGGTCTTTAGATATGGTTTCCTTTAGTACTTTGAACATGTTTAAATAGTTGATGTGAAGGCTTTGTTTAGCAAGTTCAATATTTGTTCTTCCTTAGGGAAAGTTTCTATTGACTGTGTGTGTGTGTATGTGCTGTGTATGGGCCATACTTTCTTGTTTCTTTGCATGACTTACAATTTTTTGTTGAATATTGGACATTTAAGATAATACAGTGTGGCAACTTTGGAATTCAGATTCTTCCCCACTCTCCAGGGTTTGTTGTTGCTGTTTTTTGTTGTTTGTTTGTTTAGTGAATTTTGGGAACTAATTTTGGAAAATCCTATTTCTCATGTGTGGCCACTGATATGTCTGATTGGTTAGTTTAGTGATCCACACATGATTGGATAGAAATTTCCTTAAATGTCTGGAATCAATCCATGTTTGCTAAGAGATTCTGTGTGTGTTTTGGAGCATGCCGTTGACATGCAACTGGGTAGTTGGCAACTTTGCCTTAGCCTTCACTTCCTGTTTGTGTAGAACCTCAAGACTAGCCAGAGGAGACAGTCTAGAGGGTTATCGGGTATTTCCTGAGCATATGCAGAGCCCTGTACATACACACAGCTTTACACATGTAAGTGGCTTCTATAGTCTCAGAGACATGTCACAGTTTTTCAAGGTTCCTATGGACAGCTTATCCTCTAGCTTTCCCTTTAAGCTTTTTAATTAGTCTATTGTTTGCCGTAACTGTTATCCACCACTTCAGGCAGCTGCAATTGCCTCTTATTGTTTTCAACACTTTTGGGGAAAAGAATTTTTCACAAGGGAGAGTTCTTAGTAAGGTAAAATGAAGACAACCCTGTAAGTGGGCTCTTCTAGGGAACCAACAGGCAATTAACATAACAATTTTCTGTGTATGTGCTTTGAAGAAGCTCCAACCCCATTCTACCTTCACCAGTGTATGACAGGCTGCTGGTTTTCACTGTGATTGTAGGTTATTGATTTTTGAGGCTGTGACTGAGCTGGGAGAGGAGATGGGAAGAGGGAAGTTATAAAACTACAAACCTATTTTTCTTACCAAGATTGAGTTTTTTTTTTTTTTTTTTAAATAAATTATTCCCAGATTGTTGCAAGCCTTTGGTTAATTTCTGTAGTTCTGCAACAGTTGATTCTGGCAACATTTTGTTGGTCAGTATTCTTATTTCTTTTATAGATGAGAAGATTTTTGGATGAATCAGGTACAGTGAAAAAACACTTTGTAGAAGTTTTAATTCAATCTCCCAGTACATTTTATCCTTGATATTAGTAGAATCAGGCTTTGTTAGAAATCAAATCTTACTAATTGCACTAAATAGGGGTTACATTATGAGTTAGAATATAATTATTACAAACTTAATTCATAATAATTAGCTTTTTTAAAAAAAAACTAAAAGTGGCCTTTGTTCACATGCCACATATTGTTATGGCTTGGAACATAGATCAAGGGTCAAGTCTCATTTGAGATTAAAAATTTTGTGGGCAAAAACATGCCATGCTTTATACCAAAGGTTATACTGATGTGGGATCTAATGAACTTTATCTTTAAGTGATTGTCATCTTTCCCTAACTGTTAAAATCTTAGTCAAGTTTAATGAGATTCTATTATGACTAACTACATTCTTATTTCCTGCTGGAGAAGTACCTCAATGTGGGAGAAGGGGCTGTCTGTACACTTTACATATCCCTCATCAGCTTGGTATGTTGATGGAGGATCCTTTTTGGAATAATAAAGATCTACTGCTTTGGAAGTTTTACTCATCTGGGGATATGCTGGAACAGAGTGTTGGTGACAAGTAGTATAAAAAACCTTGAGCTTCCAGAAGTCAGGGAGAAGCTCTGGGTTAAGCCTCCCGGTGAATTAGGCTGATAAATATTCATGGGCATAGGCAGAAACTTATTCTGGAGATTCTCAGCAGGGATACTGACAACTGATTATAGGCATAGAAACTGTGAACCCAAAGAAAGGAGGCAAGTAATTCTCCAAACTTTGCTGAGGATGATCTAGAGAGGGCTCCCGTTCTAGTGAGCACATCTTTAGAATTCATGGTTAGAAGAAGTAAAAATTATGGGATGTAAGGACCCATGACATATACTCAGAAGTAACATCAAGTCACTAAGAAGGAAAATAGCAGCCTGGAAAGAAGTGGACTAACAGCTACCATTAAAGCAGGGCCTTACTTGCATAGAGGCCAGCCAATACACAGTGGCCTTGCATTCCATTCTGGAAGTTGTCTGCTCTATTTAAGGTTGGGTTTTTTGGTAACTGAGAAAGGAAGGATGAGTTGCCCTAACTTTCTTAATGCCTGAAACATCTGATCCCAAATTTGCATGGATTTTCTCTTGAATGGCCATTGCTGATTGGAAATGTCAATGTCAATGGAATTCTTATGTAATTCCACTATCTTTGGGCTGCTCCCTAATTCCCCAAGAAACAGTCTCATTGTATGAGCCTGCTACCTTTGCTCTTGTACTACCACTGTGCAGTACACATATCTATGAATTGTGCCATTTTATGCAATCTTTTCCTCCTCTCTCCCTCTGCAGTCTCCTCCCCTGACCCCAATAATCTCAGAACATCAGTATATTTAGCATAGATATCAGTCACTATTTCACTGCTGCTCCCTTTAGTGGCACCACAGTGGACCCGACAGTCTGTTTTCCCCCAGAACTGGTTAAGTGATTCCATCCATGGGTGCTTGGCCTATGATTGCATCACAAGCTGGGTAACGCTTGTTTTTCTTTTCTCTTTCACTCCCCGGCTTGTCTTGTATCCTTCCTCATTCCTGTGTTCTTAGGAGCTTGTTTTTGTAGTAAAAATGCATCTTGAATGTAGAGTTACAGAAAGAATTTGAGATTGGTGAGAAGTTTTCTTTGTGCTAACAGAGTTACTTCTAATACTTGTCTAGGCTGTGCCTTCATTTGCTGTGGGCAAGTTATTTTACCAATTGGAGTGGGGTTATGATGACATATTTACAAACACTGAAGTATGAGCCTGTGAAGGAGAGTCCATCCCAGGACATCATTAAGGGCCAGGGATGGACGGATTAGGGGTATCTCTTGGCAATGCCTTCATCCTCTTTGATAGGACCTCGCTGACAAAGCCTGACCCTTATAGTGCATGGGTGTGCATAGACTGTAGTTTTCAATTTTCTTCTTGAAGGTGGCAGAAGGAATTCCAATCGTCATGAGATGATTGGTGTCTCTCTTCAGAGCTCATGGACAGTATTGCTAAAATAAATGCCTCATCTAGCTTAGATTAGCTTGGGTTTCTTTTTCTTATGAGACAGGGTTTTGTTTTGTCACCCAGGTTGGAATTTAATTTGCTGAGACAAAAGATGCTGATGAAATGCAGTAACTTTCTTAACATGAAAGTTAATCCATGTTGTAGCTTAATTTTCACTCTATCAATTGCTCAATGGAACACTACTCAGCCACTAAAAGGAATGAATTAATGGCATTCACAGCAACCTGGATGGGGTTGGAGACTATTATTCTAAGTGAAGTAATTCAGGAATGAAAAACCAAACATTGTATATTCTCACTCGTAAGTGAGAGACTTCTGCCATGATTGTAAGTTTCCTGAGGCCTCCTCAGAAGCTGAGGAGATGACAGCATCATGCTTCCTGTATAGCCTGTAGAACTGAGCCAATTAAACACTTTTTCTTTATAAATTACCCAGTCTCAGGCATTTATTTATAGCAATGTGAGAATGACCTAATACACTATTGAATTTAGGGAGGCCATTTAATCTTTAGCATCTTTCACCAGCATTGTGCTATGTGGAGAACTACTACTCTAGCACTTCATAGCTGTTGGCACACTCCTCTCCTATGTCCTAGGTCTTGATGGAGAGAGTGTGCCTTCTGCATCCTTTAATAGGATATAGTTGTTGTGGTGATTATCTGGTTCCTATGTGGTAAATCCATACTAGGATTTCTATCTTGTGAAGTATTTAGTTGACAGAAATTCTTTGTTTACAGTATAGAGGCCAAAATCTAGCTTAGACCACCTTTGAATTCAAGTTTCTATCAAATTAGATGAGAAACAAAAAAGCAACTTCCAGCTGCTTCAGCATTTATAGTTGAATCCATAATCTGGTAATTATACCCATATTACTAAATAAAGCTTGAGCTAAAATTTAGTACTTGTTTGGTCTAGCAGCCTCACATTTTCCAATCCAATCCCTTGTATCTTCCTCATGTTTTGCTGATTTCAAATAGCAATATCCTACAATCGTTTTGGCAGATGAATTTTCCTTTTATAACCTCATCTGAGTCCCTTCACTACTGCCACCAAGTGGTAGATGTAGAGATGTGCCACCCACTCACTTGTGTAAGTGGAGCCTGGTTGTGGGGAGTGCAGAGCACTTCTGGCTGTCAGCTCCTTTAAGGTCAGCCTCCATGGTAGAAAGATTCCTCATCCAATGTCACTCCCTTGCTGGGGAAACCCATACCCAGTAATTAAGTAGGGTACGGTTAAAAAGCCTGGCCATCAAAGCCTGAAGCAGGACAACTGTGATGTGTAATACTGACTGTTGAACTGTCCTTCTGTTTGGTTAGGAGATTTGTTGCATTGTAGTTTGACTTCTTCTGTTCAAGTTTGCTTCCTCCCCCTCCTGTTGATAATTATTAATTCCTAAAAAAAATCCGGCACCCTGATTTGGTCTCAGAGTAGCTTCTGGAGAACTCAACCTGTTACAATTGTTATCAGAGGTGGTATGGACTGAAAAAGTAGGTGATATGATAGGGTTTTGGAGCTGGTTTACTTGCTGCTCAGCTAGAAATGAGGACCCTGTCACTATTGGTGGGAGGAGCACATACAACTTTCACTGGTGGTATATTGTGTTGCTCCAGTGTCTAGCATGGGTAGAGAAAGCATTGATGGATACAATATTTCAGGTGTTTGGGACACATAGAGGAAAGAGAAGCTATAAGAATGAATAAATTGGATGAATGTCCTTAAGAGTTTCTGTGCCACAGAAAGATAATGAACAGGCAATTAAAAATTAGGTAAGTAGGCAAGAGGAGTTCTTTGTATACAAAAAACTTTTATCTTCTGCATCAGGGAGGCAGATAAAAATGAGGGCCAAGCCCATTCAAAAGTGAAATGATTGAATGTAAAAGATAGTTAAATGTCCCACAAAACAGATCTGTTACATCAAGTTTGGGGCTCTGATTAGGATAATCTGGGGCCCTGACACGTAGGATGAGGACATCTGGGTGGATGGACCCCAAAGTTTGACTTCCCAGACTCTCCTAAACTTTCTTAGCATTCAGAAATGGCCCTCAACTTCCTATTAACAGTGAATATGTCTTTGGGCTGAAAGATAATGCATAGGAATCTCTTCTGCAAAGTGAATGACACATGCCCCTCTGAGGACCTGCTCTCGCCTGGCTACTAGGCCTATAATTATGGCCAAGTGACAGCATAACCCAATTTGAGAGGTGATGGGCCTGAAAAGTGCTACACCTGAGGAATGAGGAATGGAACTCCAAAGACCTGCAGAAGTATACAGTAGGAGCTGGGGGAGTGTGATTGAGGCTGGCTTCTCAGCATGCTCGATCATCAGTCTAATATGTATAATTAATAAAGAGTTTATTGATTTGGTAATACTCTACTGAGACAAAGGATTTAAGACACTGGCAAGGATACTAGGAGATAGGACAGTCTTGCTCCTAGAATGAGTTCTAGAAGCATGAAAAATAAAATGACTCAGGCTGAATGAAATTGAAATGTCATAATTATTGTGGTAGACAGCAGAGGGAGGGATTGAAAGGTTCAGCAACATAGGATTGATATCCTGAATCTACTACACATGGCGGGAAGATCTGCTTGATAATTACATTCTATGGGAAGGCCCAGAGGCCACACCGTTTACAAAGGTCTTATGGAAAAAAAGCACCTTGAGAAGGGCACTGGAATCACTAAAATGTTCAGTAATGATTCTCCTCTGTAGGAGAGGCAGTCATAGAACTTGGCTTTCTGATAGCAATCAGAATGATAGGACCTTGAATAAAATAGAGGCCTGATCCTAGCACTTAACCATCAGAAGCTACCATAACGACTTGTAAGGATGGATAGCAGTCACGACCTTTCTTCACAGAAAGTTATAAAGATCAATAAAACATGATGGCCAACAAGGAAACTACTTAAGCAACTAAACCAAGGATAAATCAAATCAAGGGCAGAAGATCTGGAAGCTGAGAACGGTTGTTCCCAGTTTAAAAAAAATCACAATCTCTTGCCCAAAATCCAAACCTGAGTCAGGTCAGATCTCAGAATACATTGAGAGGTAACTGAGTTCTCAGGAAAGGACTCTATAGCACCATGGAAAATGTATGTGGTAATGATCCCCTATGGCTATTTCAGCTAACTGTATAGTGGGGAAAGCAGAATACACAAATAGGTGGAGGACTCTTGAACATGGAGTCTGACATGACATTAATACCCAGACAACCAAAGCATTTTCATGGAAAAGGGATGCCGGGTAATGAATTGAGTCCTGGACAAAGCCCAGTTTACAGCAGATCCATTTGCTTCATGGACAAACCCAGTGGACATTTTCCAGTCCTCAAATGTATAATTGGTTTTGCCATACTTGGTGGTTGGTAGAACACCCTCCTTGGATTCATAGTCTGTTGGGGAAAGTTATTATTGTGGAAAAGTCAAGAGAAAGCCCCTGAAATCATCCTATGCAATACCAGCCATGATAGTAAATAAAAAGCAAAATCACATATTACAGGGGGACAGGGAAGAGTGGAGATGAATATCACTGTTGAAGATCTAAAGGATGTAGAAGTGGTGGCCGTATCATAGATCTATTTAATTTACCACTCTGGCCTCTGCAGAAACCATACGGATCTGGGAGGATAACTATAACTAACTGCTACAAGCTTGACCATGTACTAGCCCCAGTTGCAGCTGTCATGTCAGGTACGGTATTTATGCTAGGCTAGATTAATATGGCTGCTATCCCAATGAGAAAAGAGGACCAGAAACAGTTATCACCAAGTAGACAAAAATATAGATTTATGTTTTTCTCCAGGCTATGTTAACTTTTTCTCCCTCAGTCTTCTCATAGTCCAAAGAGATCTGGATCATCTAGACATCCTGAAAAACATCATGTGCTAAAATATCATGTTGATAACAGTATGTTGATCAGTGCTGTAGACTGAAGGTTTGTGTCCCACCAAATTCACATATTGAAATCCTGACCCTTAATGTGATGGTATTAGCAAGTGGGGGCTTTGGCAGGCGATTAGATCATGAGGGCAAATACCTCATGGATGGGATTGGTATCTTTATAAAAGAGACCCTGAGAGCTTCCTTGATTCTTTTACTATGTGGGTACACTCTGAGCAGATGGCTGTCTGTCACTGTAAAGAGGGCCCTCACCAGAACCGGATCAAGCTGGCACCCTGATTTTGCACTTCTAGCCTCCAGAATTGTAAGAAATAAATTTGTTTATAAGCCACCCAGTTTGTGGTAATTTTTTACAGCAGCCTAAACTAAGACAGTTAGGTAGAATGAACAAGAGGTGGGTAGCATACAGGAGGCCTTTATAAGACACACGTACCTCAGAGGCTGGGAGATAAACCCTATGAAGATTCAGGGACTTGTCATATCCATGAAATTTTAGGAGTCCAGTAGTCAGTGGTATTCTGGGACATTCCCTCCAAAGTAAAAGATAAATTATTGCAGCTTCCTCCTTCTACCACAAGGAAGAAAGTCCAATATCTGATGGGCCCTTTGATCAGACAGTAGAGGAGGTAGGGAGCAGGCCTGAAGAGGCCATGTGTCATTTTGCAAGGGGAGTCCCTATGCATTGTCTTTTAGCATAAGGGAGTAATAGTTGAATGACTGTCTTAAAAAAGGGGGTGGGGAAAAATGCCCATTATGTAGCAAAATAACCTCATCGTAGTGTCAAGTTCCTAGAATATTTTAATCTTTGAAGCCATCAGTCTCTTTTTCTGATTACTAATTTGGACTTATCAATTACCTTAATGAGGAGAAAGCATTAGGGAATAATATGCCTCATTTTAACCTATAAATGGACATTGTTTATAATTTTAGCTAATATTAATCTGTTACTATGTGTTAGCCATGGTTCCTCAGAGAAACAGAACTGGTAGGAGATTAAAATACATATTAATACATAATACACTAAATATATAATACATTAAAATACATAATGCCCATTTGCTCCTCACCCTTTTTTTATGAGAGAGAGAAATTTTTAAGGAATTGTCTTGTGTGCTTTTGGAGGCTGGCAAGTCCAAAATCTATAGCATGAAGATCCAGGGGACAGTTAATGCTGGAGTTTGAGTCTGAAACTAGTCTGCTGGCAGAATTCCCTTTTTCTGGGGGAGATCAGTCTTTTTTCTTTTTTTAATATATGTAATATATAATCTATTTATTTATTTTTGAGATGGAGTCTTGCTCTGTCACTGAGGCTGGAGTGTAGTTCCGTGATCTCGGCTCACTGCAACCTCTGCCCCCTGGGTTTGAGCAATTCTCCTGCCTAAGCCTCCCAAGCAGCTGGGATTACAGGCACCCGCCACCACACCCAGCTAATTTTTGTATTTTTGGTAGAGATGGGGTTTCACTATGTTGGTCGTGCTGGTCTCGAACACCTGGCCTCGTGATATGCCTGCCTTGGCCTCCCAAAGTGCTGGGTACAGGCGTGAGCCACCACGCCCAGCCTACATATATATTTTAAATGGACAGAAAAATTGTATTTATCATGTACAACATGAAATTTTGAAGTATATATAAATTATGGAGTGGTTAAATCCAGCTAATTAACAAATACATTACCTCACATAGTTATCATTTCTGAAGTGAGAACACCTAATGTTCATTCTCTTTGCATTTTTCAAGAACTGCATGTATTGCCATTAAGTATAGTTACCATGCTGTGCAATGCTCTTGAATGTATTCCTCCTATAACTGTAATTAATTATGTATCCTTGACCAATATTGCCCCAATTCTTCTTCCCCAACATTCACCCCAGCCTGTTAACCACAACTCTGCTCTCTAATTCTATGAGATCAACTTTTTTTAGATGACACATATTTTCTTTTCTTTTTTTTTTTGAGACGGAGTCTCACTCTGTCCCCCAGGCTGGAGTGCAGTGGCCAGATCTCAGCTCACTGCAAGCTCCGCCTCCCAGGTTCACGCCATTCTTCTACCTCAGCCTCCCAAGTAGCTGGGACTACAGGCGCCCACCACCTCGCCTGGCTAGTTTTTTGTATTTTTTAGTAGAGACGGGGTTTCACCGTGTTAGCCAGGATGGTCTCGATCTCCTGACTTCGTGATCCACCCGTCTCGGCCTCCCAAAGTGCTGGGATTACAGGCTTGAGCCACCACACCCGGCCTAGATGACACATATTTTCTATGAAGGCCTTCAACTGATTGGATGAGACCTGCCCACATTATAGAGGGTAATCTGTTTTACTCAGTCTACTGATTTCAATATTAATCTCATTTAAGGTATACCTTTAAACAAATTTCTAGAATAATGATTGACTAAATAACTAGGTACCATGGCCTAGCCATGTTGACACATAAAATTAACCATCACATCACAAAACATAGTTACCTTTCTTAGTCTGGACAACCCCTTCATTTTACAGATGAGAAAACATAGAAATGAAGTGACCTGCATCAGGCTCCGTGGCAAGATATTGACCAACTGGCACTCTTAACTCTTTCTGTGATACCATAATCCACAGATTCCAATACGGGGACATCTGGAATGTAAACATGTTCACTTTCTGCAGTTGAGTTACTTTCCTACCTTACAATGTTACTTATATTACACATGTAGGTTCCCAACATAGGAATAACAAGGGTTACAACAGACATAAAAACAAAAACCCACAATTTGTGAAATAATGGAATTCTTAGCTCACAGCCTATTGGAGACTTTCTTTTCATCTAATTTATGTTAACACCTAGGAATATTAGCTATCCATATTTATATCAATCAACATTTGTGAATTTTATTGTTGAACATATACTTAAAAACTGGCCATAAACACCAGCAGCTGCCCATGTGTCATTTCTACGGTCAATAAATTACAAAGTAATACTGGTGACGTTCAGTAGGCGATGTGGTCGATTTAAGTGTCTCTGTATCAGTAGCAATGTTTAGGTGCTTTGTTGTAAGTTGTGCCACTTTTTGGAAGGTGAGAGAGTTGTCCAACCTTTTTGGAAGGTGAAACACATGTTGGTCTCTTCCATGGGTTCTGCATATTGTTTCCTTGGGAACAGAAGTACAACCACAGCCAGAGTGGTGGACTGCTGATCTGCATTTTTCTATACAAGTCGTAATCTTCCTCCTAATGTATCTATGTATATGTATATCTGTGTACATGAATACATATGATTTTGCTTCTCCCGGCCTTTCTGTTTTGACACCAGTTGTATTTAAATGAGCAGTGTACTTTTATGGTAGAAAAAGCTCCATGAAAGTGCAATGCTCACTTAAATATGAGTGGTGGCAAAACAGAAGCTCATCTGCTTTCTCTGCTTCAATGCCTTTGTCAAAGAATAATCTCTACCCCGGTTCCTGACAACCTTAGCTTTAGTGATGTGGCTAAGTGTCGTACAGCCTTAGACGTGAGGATGACAATGGACCAAACTCTGCGTGTAAATGAGTGCTCCTCAAAATCCTGTTTGTGTATTTTCCCAAAGCATATTTTATGATATGCCTTTCCTGTGTTCCAGATTTGTATGATGGTTCAATGTTTTTCTCTTCTAAGGTTTTAAATTTTAAAGTGAAACATACTCATTGAAAACAATAGCAAAGAGTTAAGTTTAAAACAAAGTAAGTATTGTATAGTTATATGAAATTCTCAACATTTCCACCAGCAGGTGGCAATATACTCTTAAATATTACTGGTAATAAAAAATTAAATTTACAGAAGGTGAAAATAATATTAAATCCGTAGATTAAACTCAGTTTTATTCATGATTTTTCTAGATCAAGAATTTTTATGTCCACTTAAAAGCCATAAAGGTCATTCATTTTATGACTTTAAAAATTTAAATAGAAACATTAGAATACATCTTTAATCATAAAATTAAATTATATGTACTGATTCTGAATTTATGAGAGTTCATAAATTCTCCCATATCCAGACCACACTCATTTCACTTAAATAAGAATCTGAGGGTTCAATCTAGGTATTGGCAATTTTTTTCTTCAATTTTAAGTTCAGGGATACATGTGCAGGATGTGCAGATGTGTTACATAGGTAAACCTGTGGCATGGTGGTTTGCTGCACAGATGGTATTGGTAATTTTTAAAGCTCCCAGTGTGATTTTAATCTGAAGGTAGGGTTAAGAGCCACTGGTTTAGATCAGTTCTTCTTAGTTGACCTTAGTGCACCTGGGCCATTGTTGGCTTTCTTCTCTCTCCAGTTGATGCTGATACACACTAAAGTTTGAGAATGGCTGTATGCAAATATCACTTATTTCGAAGGTTCAAAATACCTGCATTTAAATGTCAGGTCTTTATTCATTAGGAGAGTCCTTCTAAAATCAGGTACTTTCCCCAACCAATTAAAAAATCATAGACACTTTTGCAACTAGTTGCTAATGTTTGTATCTGAACACTTCTCTAACTTAAAGGGCTAACATATATGTTATTAAATTCTATTGTTTCGTTCTATCTAGGGTTAAGAGCTACTGGTTTAGATCAGTTCTTTTAAAGGTGTAGGTCCATATAAAACACTTGAAAATCTTTTTCGTGTATGGATTTTCATTCAGTAGGATTGGGGTGGGTTCTGAGACCCTGTGTTTTTAACCACCTCCCAAGGTGATGATGCTGCTGGTCATGGCTCACACTTTGAAAAGCAGCACCTTAGCTCTTTTAGGTCAGTGGTTCTCAAAATGTTGTGTGTATCAGAATCACTTGTTAAAATTGGTAAAAGCAAGGTCACACCTTAGTCAATTTCAATGTGCCTGGCCATTATTGACTTTATTACCTTTCCAGTTGATGCTGACACACGCTAAAGTTTGAGAGTGACTGCTTTAAGACAGGTAGAATTCTTCAGTTTAGCAGTCCTGAAGATTGCACATGAGCATTTAGTTTCTCTGATAATAATGTTAACGTTGGCTGGCAAGTCGTTTATTCTGGTTTGATGTTCTTTCCACCGGTTAGAAGGACCATCCACCTCCTCTAGTTGTAGAAATTCTATCTGCCTTTAAGGCCTGACACTAATCAATTTGGCTAAGAAGTTTTTGATAATCATCTCCAATAGTTTTGAACTCTCCTCCACCTGTGGATGCACCCATAGGCTCCTGTAGCACTTTTCTCTTTCACTAGTGTCAAAAGTAAAACCAGAAGCCAAATTTTCCATTTTTATATGTCTTCTTTTACTCTGAAGTCTTCCTTGGTAAGATTTTATTCCTGTTCTCACCTTGGTCTCTGTTGTAGTCTCTATTCAATACTTGAAGTCATGAATATTTATCATCTGATATGTGGGATAAATATTCTCTCTGGGGAATAGTTAACACTTGATGTTGGCTGCAGCTTGTAACATATGCTTCACAAACATGGACAATGTGGGTCTTCTATGCCACCATATTCACTATACCTTGCATATAGTGGATATTCAAATGTTGCCATTGGCTTGATGAATGACAGGAATGGAAAGAAATGAGAATGAAGCCATGAAGACATTTGATGGGGTGGTAGGGATTTAAGAGTTGATCTTGTAAGCATTATGACTAAATTTGTCAATAAGGGGGCACGATTTTTTTTTATTTTAATTTTTTAAAATATAGGAACTTTGGTAACAATAGGATGAACTGCAGTGAGAAGAGACAGAAGGCAGAGGGTTCTATTAGGAGTATGTCATAATGATCAAGATCAGATTACACACCAAAGTATGAAACACAAGTTATATGGTTGACTGTGTCCTCACCCAAATCTCATCTTGAATTGCAGTTCCCATAATCCCCACATGTCATGGGAGGGACCTGCTGGGAGGTAATTGAATCATAGGGGTGGTTACCTTCATGCCATTCTTGTGATAGTGAGTTCTCACCACATCTGATGGTTTTTTAAGGGGCTTTCCCTCCCTTCACTCTACAATTCTCCTTGCTGCTGCCATGTGAAAGAAGGATATGCTTGCTTCCCCTTCCACCATGATTGTTTCCTGAGGCCTTCCCAGCCCTGCAGAACTGTCAGTCAATTAAATCTCTTCCCTTTATAAATTACTCAGTCTTGGGTATTTCTTCATAGCAGTGTGAGAACGAAACTAATACAACAAGTTAGCCACCATTTCATTGAGTACCTACTATGTACTGAATATAATGTGAAGTGATTATTATACATTGTCTTTTATCTTTATAAAAATGCAACATGGCATATAGTCCCAGTTTACAGATGATAAAAATCTAGAGGTGAAGTAACTTGTCAGAAGTCAAACATGAGAACTAGAACTTGAATCCCAGACTTTTCAACTCCAAAATCTTACACTGCAGCATTGGGAAAGATGAGGATGGAACAAAGGGGGAAGTTTCTGAGATACTTTTATTTTGGGTAGAATTGACTAAATGAGATCACCAGTTTGGGCTTCTGAAAAGCAGGATGAGGAAGGAAGAAATACTATTTTATGTAGTATTACTATAATTATTTATCTTTTGCTGCTAGCTGTGATTATAAATGCCATTATGCAGTGAGGGTTGATGTGATATGATCTGGCTGTTTAAGACCTTGGTTACAAATTGCTAGGAGGAATGACCCAGGAGAAACAAAGAGAAACTAGCAGTTATATTCAGACTCTGGTTCAGTCTCTCTCATCATTTTTCTGGTTCTCTTAGTGTAATTTTCTAATAGATTAGACACATTATAAAATAAAGGCAAGCAGCTGGAAGAAAAAGAGCTTTTGCTAATATTTAGTGTGGGAGGTGGGTGTGAGGTCATCTCTTATGCCTCCATTTTATGTACCTATTAAAATGCAGTGTTTTTAGAAAAACTTCGACAATAAGTGTGCATTCCAGTACATTTTCAAATAATGAAGTTACAGCTTGAAAGATCAACAATAGGGTATTTATTCATATTGCATAAAATAAAAACTCTACCTACTTTCCACTTGTATAGTCTAAATCAATTTAATCCTATTAGAATGGGAGAAAGCATGCTGTAACTCCAGATAAGAATAAAAATGGATTGAAATTTCTGATAACTATAGTTTGTCTCTAGTTTATAAAATACTATTTCAAATTGGTAGGCCCTCCCTCCCTCTCTCCCTCCCTCCCTCCCTCCCTCCCTTCCTTCCTTCCTTCTCTCTCTTTCTTCTTTCTTCTCTTTTTCTGTTTTTCTCTTTCTCTTCTTTCTTTTCTTCTTTTTGTTCATTCGTTTTTTTTCTTTAGTTCCTGTACAATAGCACCACAAATGATCTCCTAGGGTCATTTTTTTGACATCTGTTGTATTCATGCACATTAAACTGCTTCAGTGTGTCTGATACCTAAAACTCAGCCTAACAATAGAAACAACTAATAGGAAGAAATGTTTCATGCTACTCAAGGGTATTCTGTATCTTTTCCAATTTTCTTAATTTTGTCATCGCTTTTGTTTTTTAAAATTATTTTTATTTTTATTTTTTTAAATTTATTATTATTATACTTTAAGTTGTAGGGTACATATGCATAACGTGCAGATTTGTTACATATGTATACTTGTGCCATGTTGCTGTGCTGCACCCATCAACTCGTCATTTACATCAGGTATAACTCCCAGTGCAATCCCTCCCCCC
>NW_012102776.1:1012956-1022652 GCF_000951045.1 Mandrillus leucophaeus | reverse complement strand
AAAACCAAACACCACATGTTCTCACTCATAGCTGGGAATTGAACAATGAGATCACTTGGACTCAGGAAGGGGAACATCACACACCGGGGCCTATTATGGGGAGGGGGGAAGGGGGAGGGATGGCACTGGGACTTATACCTGATGTAAATGAGTTGATGGGTGCTGACGAGTTGATGGGTGCAGCACACCAACATGGCACAAGCATACATATGTAACAAACCTGCACATTGTGCACTTGTACCCCAGAACTTAAAGTATAATAATTAAAAAAAAAAAAACATGTTAAAATCAGAAGAAAGCAGAATCAATGAGTGGGAGACTGACATTATTCAACCTCCACAAACAAGTCATGATATCTCTCTCAGAATCTGGACTTAATTCATTTCACAGCCCGGGAATCTGTTGACTGAAGAGGTGGTCAGGATAAGTGTGCCAACTAAAATATAGGATGCCTAGTTAAGTGTGAATTTAAGACACACTGTGAATAATATTTTAGTATTAGTTTGTTCTATTTTATAGTATACTTATAAAATACTTATCTTCAAATACTTATGCTAAAAACTATTTATCTGAAATTTGAATTCATCTGAGTGGCCTGTATTTTTATTTGCTAAATTTGGCAAACCTACACCGGAAGAAAGGATCCTGCAATATCACAAGAAGTCATAACAAATGTCTACTGTGATGAGTCCTCTGATCTTCCCCCAAAGACACCCATGGCTTTTACTTAGGGGACAGTGCACTAGACATTCTGAGGAATATTGGGCACAGAAGTTGAGAAGTTGGGTTGGCATGGATCCCTGGAGACCAGAAGCATCACGTTGGCTCCCTATCTGATGGCCATTTCTTTGGAATTGGAATGTGTAAATGGGATTGATATACAGAGCAATTGGAGTAACCACCATACTGGGTCCTTGCTCTTTTGGGAGGAAGGCCAAGTGGGGGCCTCTGAAACTGCATGGATTCCTTGTCATCCTCTACCTTCTACCAAGATAGCCAAACAAAAACTTTACATCTTGCATCTCAAGAGATATGATAGAGATTCATACTACCTTTAAGGATCATAAGGATGCAGGAGTGGTGGTCCTCATCTGTTTAATTCTCTTGTCTTTCATCCATAGATGCTGATAGATCCTCAAGAAAGACTATAGATTACCATAAGGTTAACTAAGTATTAGCCCTGATTGCTGCTGCTGTGCTGCATGTGGAATCATTGCTAGAGCTAGTTAATAAAGCCTTAGGTACATGGTAAGCAGATAGTGATTTGGCAAATGTGTTCTTTTCTACCCCCATCAGAAAAGAGTATCATAAACTGTTTGCATTCACGTGGAATTGGCAAAAATGAACACGATAGTTTTATCCCAGGCCCTCCTCTGTCATAATGTAGTCAGAAGAGATTTGAACCTTGTAAACATTCCTTGGGAATGTTTATGGGCCTTCCCCCCAAAAGGCCAAGGACCCATTGTGGTGGTTACTCCAACTTTTCTGTATATCAATCCCGTTTATACATTCCAATTCCAAAGACATAGCCATCAGATAGGGAGCCAACATGACACTTCTGGTCTCTGTTTACACTGATGACATGTTGATGAAGTGAGATGAGCAAGATGTGGCTAGCACAGTGGAGTCCATGACAAGAAATTTTCATTCCAGAGCATGAAAGATAACCTGTCAAAGATTCAGTAAACTGCCACTCAAGTGAAACTTTTAAGGGTCCAGTGGTCAGGGTCATGCTGGGATATAAGTGTAAGATAATTAGTTGCATATTGCATCCTTAATCACTAAAAAGAAGCACAGTATCTGTTAGGCCTCTTTGAATTCTAGGCCAACACATTTCATACTTAGCAGTTATATTTTAAACCAAATACTGGGTGACCCAGACATCTTCCAGCATTTACTAGGATCTGGGCAGGATATGTATTTACAGCAGGTCCAGGCTGGGTACAATCAGCCCTGCTGCTTGGGTCATGAGTTGGCAGACCCTGTGGTTTTGGTGGCGTCCGTTGTGGGAATAGATGCAGCGTGGGGTTTATGGCAAAGCTCAGTGGGAGAATTACAATGCAAGCTTTGAGTTTCTTTGGCAGGACCATGTTTTCTGCAGTGGAGATTTTTTTGCCTGTCAAGGAATAGCTCCTGCTGTGTTACTGGGCCCTGGTAAAGCAGAAACACAGGACCATTTTTTTTCCACCATATGACCATGCTTTCAGAACTGGCTATTAAAATCTGATTCTGTTGGACCTACTAAGTTGTAACACTGAGTGGGCCCAGCAGCAGTTCCTCTTCAGATGGAAATGGCACATTCACGTTTGAGACCAAGCTGGACAAAAGCACGAGTCAGTTGTGTGAGCAGTACCCCAGACAATCACGTCAGTTTCAAGGTTGGCATTAGCACCATCCCTTAGCTTGTACCTATGAATTATGAGTTCTGCATAATCAGTTGATGCAGGAGAACTGATTGGTTTGTGAATTGGTTGTATTGGTAAATGGGTACAATTTAAAAATGAATGGCAGGTACTCTATAGCCACACTTAAGGGTGAACTTGAAATATAGTGGCAGGAAAAAAGTTCCCTGATGATGGAACTTTGAGCATCAAACTTGATTATTACCTTTGTGTGGAAAAAGCGGCCTGAGGTGAGAATATGAATATATGTATGTGTGTATGTACATACATGTGTACGTACTCCTTGACAGAAGTGAATGATCTTGCTGGCTGGTCAGAAGCCTAAAAGGAAAAGAACTGAAAGATTGTATACAAGGGAGTGTGTGATGGAGACACGTGGATGGACAGATAGGATTGGGTGTGAAGTGTGAAGATTTTTATATCACATGTAATGCCCACCAGAAAATAAGTGTTCATCACAGAAGAGACATTGAATAACAAAGTAGATCAAATGTTTTGATCAGTTGGCATTAGCCAGCCTTGTCATTGGTCACCCTGAACTGGAAGGGTAGGCACATAAATGGAATGGCCATAGGGGCAGGGATGGTGGCTGAAAATGGAATCAATGGCATGACTTTCATTTACCAATTACTGTATAAATGTATATGGAGAAGTGGGTCTGTTCAGAGCTGCAGTGGGTAGTGGCAGCCATGGAGACTCATTGGTCAGAAATCCTTTTAAGAAAAGAAACGTGCTGATCAATTGTGAGGAGCACAACTTAAAGTCCCTTCCTCTGGATTGTCAGGGCATTTGAGCTACAGACACCGTCTCTTCCCAGGCAGCCCCAAGCAATGACTGGGCTTTGTGAGGACAACAGGGTTTGACACTTTCTGTCCAACAAGAGACTCTTCTACCATGAATCTTTGCTTAGAGCTCCTAATGAGCTTTCCAGAACCGTACCTTGATCTGAGGCTTTTCCTACCCAATGCTCCTTTTCTCTCCCTTTCTTTTCACAAGTTTTAGAACTGTATCACTGTCTGAAGATTTTCCTTGCCTACTCCCGCTCCCTTTTCTGCTTTATTTTTCATAGACACCACCTCCAGTGAGCTTCTTTCCCTTCTATTTTCTCCCGGGTATCTGCTTCTTGGAGGACCCAATAAATGTAGAGACTTTTCAGGTTTTCATTATTGTAACAAGGAATACAATTTTAATCTTCAAAATACATAAATTTGAATAATTCTGTTTTCTATTGTTTGCTTGTTTGCATTAAGCATAATACTACATAGTACTTTTTCACCCTAAATCTGAAATGTACTGAGTACAGGGATACCTTGGAGATATTGTGGATTTAGTTCCAGATCACTGCATAAAACTAATCTTGCAACAAAGTGAGTCACAACAATTTTTTAGTTTCTAGTGCATTTAAAAGTTATGTTTCTACTATAGTTTACTTAAAGGGCAATAGTATTATGTCTGTAAAGTAGTGTACATACACCAATTGAAAATACTTTGTTGCTAAAAATGCTAATGATCATCTGAGTCTTCAATAAGTCATAATTTTTTTGTTGTTGGAGGATCTTGCCTCAATGTTGATGACTGCTGACTGATCATGGTGGTCGTTGCTGCAGGTTGGGTGGCTGTGGCAATTTCTTAAAATAAGAGGACGATAAAGTTTGCCATATTGATTGACTTTTTCTCATGAAAGATTTCTCTGCAGCATGTATGCTGTTTGACGACATCTTACCCGCAGTACAGCTGCTTTCAAAATTGGAGTTAATCTTCTCAAACCCTGCTGCTAGTCTATCAACTAAATTTATGTACTGTTCTAAATCCCTTGTCATTTCAACGATGTTCACAGCATCTTCACCAGCAATAGATTCCATCTCAAGAAATCACTTTCTTTGCTCATCTATAAGAAGCAACTCTTCTTCTGTTCAAGATTTATCATGAGATTGTAGCCATTCAGTCACATCTTCAGACTCTGCTGCTAATTCTAGCTCTCTTGCTATTTCTACCACATGTGCAGTTACTTCCCTCTCTGAAGTCTTAAACTCTTCAAGAGTTAAAATTCCATGAGGGTTGGAATCAACTTCTTCCAAACTCCTGTAATGTTGATATTTTGACCTCTTCTCATGAATCACGAATGGTATCTAGAATGGTAAGTTATTTCCAGAAAGCTTTCATTTTACTTTACCAAGATCCATCAGAGGAATAACAGTCTATGACAACTATATAATATGTAGCCATATTATAAAATGTATTTCTTAAATAGTAAGACTTAAAAATTGAAATTACTTCTAAATCCATGAGCTGCAGAATGGATGTTGTTTTAGCAGGCATGAAACCAACATTAATATTTTTGTACATCTCTATCAGAGCTCCTGGGTGACTAGATCCATGGTCAAAGAGCAGTGATATTCTGAAAGGAATCTTTTTTTTTTTTTTTTTCTGAGCAGTAGCTTTCAACAGTGGTCTTAAAATATTCAGTATACCTTGCTGTAAACAGATGTGCTATAATCTAGGCTGTTTTTCTATTTACAGAGCACAGGCAGAGTACTGACTTAGCATAATTTTTAAAGGCTCCAAGATTTTTAGAATGGTAAATAAAAATTGGGTTTAACTTAAAGTCATGAGCAGCATTAGCTCTTAACAAGCGACTCAGCCTGTCCATTGAAGTTTTCAAGTTTTGATGCCTTGAAGAGAGGCGTTGACTTTTTCTTTGTCTAGGTGTAAGTCTTACATGGCATCTTCTTCCAATGGAAGGCTTTCTGTCTACATTGAAAATCTGTTGTTGAATGTAATCACCTTCATCAATCATCTTAGCTAGATCCTCTGGATAACTTGCTGCAGCTTCTCCATCAGCACGTACTGCTTCACTTTGGACTTTTATGTTATAAAAATGGCTTCTTTCCTTAAACATCATGAGCCAACTTCTGCTAGTTTCCAGCTTTTCTTCTGCAGTTTCCTCACCTATCTCAGCCTTCACAGAATGAAGAGTGTTAGTTAGGGCTTTGCTCTAGAATAGATTTGGCTTGAGGGAATGTTGTGGCTCATTTGATTTTTTATTTAGGCTACTAAGATTTTCCTCACATCAGTGATAAGGCTGTTTTGCTTTATAATTCATGTTCACTGGAATGGCACTTTCCATCTCCTTCAAGAACTTTTCCTTTGCTTTCACAACTTGGTTAACTGTTTGGCACAAGAGGTCTAGCTTTTGACCTGCCTTAGCTTTCAGTATACCTTCTTCACTAAGCATAATTATTTCTAGCTTTTGATTTAAAGTGAGAGATGCATGAGTCTTTCACTCGAATACTTAGAGGCTTTTGTATGGTTGTTAACTGGCTAATTTCAGTATTGTTGTGTCTCAGTTAATAGGAGATCTGAGGAGAGGGAGAGAGATAGCGGACTGACCAATTGGTGAAGCAGTTAGAATACATACAACACTTCTTAAATTCCCTGCCACATATAGGCGTGGTGTGTGGAGCTTCCAAACAATTCCAATAGTATGATCAAAGATTACTGGCCACAGATCACCATAACCGATAAAATAATCATGGAAAAGTTTGAAATACTGCATGGATTACCAAAATGTGACAAAGAGATACAAAATGAACACATGCTGTTGGAAAAATGGCACCAAAAGGCTTGCTTTATGCAAGGATGCCACATACCTTCAGTTTGTAATAAGTGTAAAATCTGTGAAGCACAATAAAGCAAAGCACAATAAAATGAAGTTTGCTTGTATTTATATAAATCATTCATGAAAATCTATTTGAGCATGTTAATGTATCATCTTAGTATAACAATTACACAAAGTAGTAAATTATGACATTAATTATGATGTGAACTCCTACTAGTTAAATGTATCTCCATTCTATGATGTATACAGATAATATAGACAGATGTGTCAAGTAGTAAAAATATCCAGTAATTTTGTAGAGTACGTCATGGAAACTTTAAATGTAACCTCAATGTAGTTTGAATGTATTCATGAATCTTATGCTGTGTGAATGCCTGACATAATAGGTACTCCCTAAGTATTTGGTGAATGAATGAGTGCATAAAATAATTGTCATACAGCAATTGGCCAAACAAGATTTCTTAGAAGTGTTAATGTAGAATCAGATTTAGAAATTATTTTACTGAAATTATATCATAACTTGACTAAAATTCTGTAATAATTATAAATCATTATTTTAAAATAGTAATTTTCAGCATAATTCTCTCGGGAGCCATTTCACACAAATCTATTTACCTTTGCTTCCAATTATCATGGCTTTTTCCCATACTTTCAGTCCCGGTGGTAGTTTCTTACTATTTCCTATTAATGTTAGACTCAGCATACTGAATTATCCCTCATCAATTTCCTTACTGCCTGCCCAACTTTTATAAGTAGTTCTCTTTTTTAAAAAATCAAAATCATTTCAATTACCCAGTTGGAGTATGACATCCATTTCTTGCTGGGACCTTGACTTATTTAATACTGAATGGAAGCAGAGCAGCCAGAAAAGATAATGACAAAAGGGCACATGTTTTTAACAAAGTCCAGATGGAAGGACTGTTCACATTCAACCAAAGTATCAAGATTGGTGGAATGATCCAAGGCAAGGATTTTAAGACATATGGCAAAGAAACTTCGTGGAAAAATTCTGTAGGAATGTGTTGACATAGTATAGCAAGTCAGGTTTTCTGGAAGTAGACATAGCGAGAAAGTTTAGAATGTAAGATATGTATTAGGGGTCAACATCTACGAAAGGAAGGAAGAAGAAGCAGGATTAGATAGAGGAAGAAATCAAGTCTGCCTTACAGTTCAGCAAAATTGTGGCCAGTGCAAAGGGGAGCACCAGAACAAGTACTATCTATCAGTATGACCCAGGTCAACTCAAAATGATTGGACCTCATTCAGTCATGGGAGGCAGGCTGTCCCAGGAGAAACATGACCTTGGGGTAAGTCAGCTCTTTTAGGGATTGCCTTGGCTACAGAAAACTGGGAGGCTGTGTGTGGACAGTATTCTCCATAGCTGGCTAGCAGGTCCTTACTCAAAGGGGAATTTGGAGGGGATGGCTTATCTCTATGTCTGTATGCACGCATACATATACAATGTTGGCGGTCTTTGGTGTCTAGCATTGTCTCTCAGCTGCCATTAATTTCTTTTTGAGTTAAAATCTATTTTACTGTGTGTAAATTATAAGTGTGCAGTTCAATGTGTTTTGATAAATGTAAGCACCCTTGTAATAAAAGAATTCCAGATAAGATGTAGGTTGTTTTCATCACCCTTGAAAATTTATTCTTTCCACTTTTGCTCAATGCTTAATCTTTTATATATTGTTTATTTAGTCTAATATGATATTTTTGAGATTCATACACTTGTGTATTTCGGTAGTTAATTTTTATTGCTGAGTAGTGTTCCATTGAATGAATGCACCAAAATTTGTCAGTTCTACCTAGGGTTGATAAACATTTGATATTTGTTTTTTTGTTTTAATTTTTAAACTTTTATGAATAAATTAGTAATGGATAAACATGTATAAGAATTTTTGTGGACATAAGTTTTCATTTTTCTTGGGTAAATGTCTGAATGTGGAATTGTTGTGCCGTATGGTAAATGCATGTTTAACCTTGTAAAGAAACTGCAGAATTATTTTCAAGTGGTTGTATGAGTCTGCATTCTTTAGAAGGGTTATATGTCTGTCTTTTAAATTTAGATTTCTTGATTTATCTCAAATTACTATTTTTTGCAAGTTATCATTATTCTTTTTTTGGTTAAGCTTAGACAGAACTTATAAGTTATACTTTTTTTTTTTTTTTAACAATAATTTCAACTATTTAGATTCAGGAGATACATGTGCAAGTTTCTTACCTGCGTATATTGTGTGATGCTGAGGTTTGGGGTATGATTGATCCTGTCACCAAGGTACTGAGCATAGTAACCAATAGTAGTTTTTCAACTCTTTCTTCCCTAATTCCCCACCTAGTAGTCCGCAGTGCCTATTGTTGCCATCTTTAAGTCCTTGAGTACCTATTGTTTAGCTACCAGTTGTAAGTGAGAACATGCAGTGTTCAGTTTCCTGTATCTACATTAATTCATTCAGGATAATGGCCTCCAACTGTATCCATGTCGCTGCAAAAGACATGATTTTTTAAAATGGCTGCATTGTATTCCATGGTGCCTACATAGGCACCACATAGGTGCCACATCTTCTTTATGAAATCCACAATTGATGGGTACCTAGGTTGACTCCATGTCTTTGCTGTTGTGAATAGCACTTTAATAAACATATGCATGCATATGTCTTTGGTACAATGATTTATTTTCTCTTGGCTCTATACCCCGTAATGGGTTGAATGGTAGTTCTGTTAAGTTCTTTGAGAAATCTCCAAGCTGCTTTCCATAGTGGTTGAACTAGCGTACATTCCCACCAACAGTGTATGAGCATTCCCTTTTCTCCACAGCCTCACCAGCATCTGTTGTTTTTTTGACTTTTAATAATAGCCATTCTGACTGGTATGGGATGGTATCTCATTGTGGTTTTGATTTGCATTTCTCTGATTAGTGATGTGGAGCATTTTTGTCGTGTTTGTTGGCCACTTGTATGTCTTCTTTTGAGAAGTATCCGTTCATGTCTATCATCCGTTTTTTAATGGGGTTATTTGGTTTTTGCTTGTTCTGTTAGTTTAAGTCTCTTATATACTCTTATAGATAGTAGGTTATTGTCAGATGCAGAGTTTGTGAATATTTTCTCCCATTCAGTAAGTTGTCTGCTTACTCTGTTAATAGTTTCCTTTGCTCTGTAGAAGCCCTTTAGTTCAATGAGGTCCCACTTGTCAATTTTCATTTTTGTTGCTGTTGTTTTTGAAGACTTAGTCATAAATTATTTCCCAGGGAAGATGTCCAGAGTGGTGTGTCCTAGGATTTCTTCTAGGATTCTTACAGTTTGCGATCTTGCATTTAAAACTCTAATCCATTTTGAGTTAATTTTTGTAAATGGTGAAAGAGAGGGATCCAGCTTCATTTTTCTGCATGCACCTAGCCAACTATCCCAGTATAATTTACTGAATAGGGAGTCCTTTCTCCATTGCTTATTTTTGTCAATCTCATTCAAGATCAGATGGTTGTAGGTGTGTGGCTTTTTTCTGGGTTCTCAAATTTGTTCCATCAGTCTGTGTCTGTTTTGTACAAGTACCATGCTGTTTTGGTTAGTGTAGCCTTATAGTACTGTTTGAAACCAGGTAGTGTGATGCCTCCAGCTTTGTTCTTTTTGCTTAAGATTGCTTTGACTATTCAGGCTCTTTTTTGGTTCCATATGAATTTTA
>NW_012102776.1:1003073-1012739 GCF_000951045.1 Mandrillus leucophaeus | reverse complement strand
ACATTTGCGTCCTCATAGCTTAGTTCCCACTTATAAGTAAGAACATACGATGTTTGGTTTTTCATTCCTGAGTTACTTCATTTAGAATAATAGTCTCTAGTTGCATCCGGATTTCTGTGAACGCCATTATTTCATTCCTTTTTATGGCTGAGAAGTATTCCATGATCTATCTATATAATGGAATATATATACACACATATATATGTGTGTATATATATATATCACATTTTCTTTATTTCTAAAAGCTGTTCAAACCTACCAGTATTTAGAGATTTCCCAAAACAGATATAATTCATCATTATTTGCAGAAAACAAATAGAATAAGAGTCATGCTGTGTGAGTATATGTGTGTGAGTTTCTTTTTAAAAGTGGTTTAGATTGAGGATCTGTAGACTTCTTATTAAAGGGTTAGGATTTTAGGTTAGGTCTTTTTCTGGCCATATGGCCTCTGTTGCAACTACTCAATTCTGCCATGTTAGTCTGAGAGCAGCCGTAGACAATACATAAATGAATAGACACAGCTGCATTCCAATAATGCTGTTTTACAAAATCGGCACTGGCCCACAAGCTATAGTTTGCTGACTCGTGCTTTAAATAATATATAGATTTGATATAACAATTTTAAATGTCATGATGGTTTATATTATGTGTTAACTTGACTGGCCACAGGATGCTCAGATTAAACACTATTTCTGGATGTGTCCATGAGGGTGTTTCCAGATGATTAGCATTTTAATACATGGATTCAGTAAAGTAGATTGCTCTCCCCAATGTGGGTGGGCATTAGTCAATCAATTGAAGACTTGAATAGGACAAAGGTAGAAGAAGGATGAATATGACCCTTTTGCTTCCTGCTTGCTGCTTGAAATGGAACATCCTGATCTCATCTTCTTCTGCCTTAGGACTGACATACATTACCAACTCCCTTGGTTCTCAGGTATTTGGACCCAGATTAAATTACACCACGGACATTCCTGGGATTTTGGCTTGCAGACAACAGATCATGAGACTGCAGGCTCCACAGTCATGTGAGCCAATTCCTTATAATACAATAGATACTGGTACCAAGAAGTGACAGTGCTACTGTAATAAATGCCTAAAAATGTGGAAGTGGCTTTGAAACTAGGTGATGGATAGAGGCTGTGAGAATTTTGAGATGTATGCTAGAAAAACCTATCCTGTTGACATAAATCATTAAAGATGATTCTGGTGAGGGCACAGAAATAAAAGAGTAGAGCTGCAGAGAAAACCTCATACTTCTTAGAGAATGTCTAAATAATCATGACCAGAATATTGAGAAAAATACAGATGGTAAAGGCCATTCTGATAAGGCCTTAGAAATGAGGAAGACGTTATTGGAAACTGGAGGAAAGGTGATTCTTGTCGTAAAGTGGTGAAGAAGCTGGTTGAATTATGCTCATAGTCTAGTGCTTTGTGGAAGGTACAACTTGTAGGGAATAAAATTGCATATTTAGCTGAGAAAATTTCTAAGTAGTGTTTAAGGTACAGCTTAACTTCTCCTAACTGCTTATAGTAAAATGCAAGCAGAGAAAAATGACTTCATTTTTAGCTAATGACTTGCTTTTATTAAGGAAAAATAAAGACAGTAAAAGACTGGAAAGAGTTTTGGCCTATCCATATTGTAAAAAATGAGAACACTAAGGGTGTGGCCAAACCACCATTTGATAAAGAGATTAGAATGGATCAGCCATCTCAGTAGAAGTCAGGCACTATTCTTCAAAACTGTGGAAGAATGACTTCAAAGGTGATTCAGACATCATTAGGGTTGCCACCATCAACACAGGCCCAGAGGATATGGGCCTGGAAGGTATGGCTGCCTCCACTTAGGTTTCAAAGGACAGGGTTGCCTAAAGCTGTAGCACTACAATTCTAGCCTGGAGGTAGCTGCTGCTGGGGCAGGGCCATAGCAGAAATCTGGGGCATGGGCAGGGCCACCGCAGAGACTCAGGGCTTGTGTATTACCCCACCAAGCCAGGGGTGCGACACTGTTGCCCCAGTGGGTCTAGAGAGTGAAGCATTAAGCTGAAGAGGGTTATTCTTAAGCCTTAAGGTTTAATATTGTTTGCCTTGTTAAGTTTTTGACTTACTTGAGGCCCGTTACCCCTTTCTTCTTTCCTATTTCTCCCTTTTGGAAAGAAACTGTTTTGTGCCTGTCTCACCATCATATTTTGAAAGCAGATAGCTTGATTGGTTTCGCAGGTTCACAACTGAAGAGGAACTTGCCTGTGGATGAATCATACTTTGAATTTCATTCATATCTGATTTAGATGATATTTAGATGAGACTCAGGACTTCAGAGTTGTTGCTGGAATGAACTAAGACTTTTGGGGCTGTTAGATGGAACGAACGCATTGTACATATGACAAAGACATACATTTTGGGGGGCTAGGGGTGAAATGCTATGGACTGAATGTATCTTCCCAATTTATATGTTGAAATCCTAACCTCTGATGTGATGGTATTAGGAGGTGAGGCCTTTGGGAGGTTATTAGGCCATCACAGTGGAGCCCTCAGGACTGCAATTAATGCCCTTACGAAAGAGATCCTGGAGAGATCCCTCACCCTTTCTGCCATGTGACGACACAATGAGGAGACGGCCATTTATGAACTAGGAAGTGGGCCCTCACCAGACACTGAATCTGCCAGTTCCTTCATCTTGGACTCTCTACCCTCTAGATGGTGAGGAATGAGTGTTTGTTGTTTAAGCCACCCAGTATATTATAGTTTATTATAGCAACCTGAATGGACTAAGACAAACATTAATTCTCAACAACTATATTATCATATGTTGTTTTTATTTTTCCTCTTGGAACAATTTTAAGTGATGTAAAAACAGAAAAAAAATGTAAACATTAACATAACGAGTCTCCCTCATGTACCTCCCCTCTCAGTTAATAATTTACTTGATCACTGTGGAATAGTGAATCTCATTCTTTTACCTCATAAAGTGAGTATAAGAATTTCTCCAAATTTCAATGTAATGAAGTCCAAGTAAATAATTTTACTGTTTCTATACCTAAATGGATCTGTTAGTTTTTTCCAAACAGCTGTGAAATCCCAAATCATTTGTTTCTGGAAGGCATTTTTTAACTTCCCTTTTTAAAATATAGGCAAAATAATTTTGTCTGATTTGGGAGTTTGTAGCACCGTGAACATAATACTCCTTTCCAGAGAGCTGTCTCAGGAAGAATTAGAAAGCTGTCTTACTACTTCATCCTTTGGTAGGGCTTCTTGGTCCTCCTAGCCAGGTACAAACAATTTGAGGGAAACAATCTTGAGGCTGAGAAAGGTGTTAGAAGATGGACAAAAAACCACCCCCAAGACCCCAAACCGAAAAAATCAAGAGAGATGTGCTTCTCAACTTGTTTATTTTTATTTATTTAGTTTTGAGACAGGGTCTTGCTCTGTCACCCAGGCTCACTGTAGCCTCAACCTCCCAGGGTCAGGTGATCCTCTCACCTCAGCCTCCCAGGTAGCTGGGACTTACAGGTGTGTGCCACCATGCCTGGTTAATTTTTGTATTTTTTTTGAAGATACAGGGTTTCACCGTGTTGTCCAGGCTGATCTTAAACTCCTGAGCTCAAGTGATCTGCCAGACCTGGTCCCCCAGAATGCTGAGATTACAGGCGTGAGCCACCATGCCATCCTTATTTTTATGGCAGAGAAAACGAAAACCTGGGCAAGGTTAAGGAATTTGTCCACAGAAGACAGAGATTTCTCTTGGTGCCTGATTATTTGGATTCTTTTACTATATTGAATTTATTCTATTTATATTCTACTTGATTATGTTTTTGTTTTTAAAAATGGGATTGACCTGACACAAACTTTAGGAGCATTTCTAAAACAATGACGCACAACTTAAGATGTTCATGGTTGGAAAGCAATGTTTTGTTGTGAGGAAAGACGATGTCGCCTTCCTGGATGCAGATGCATCTGCAGTTTGTGCTGTATTGCTCAATGTTGTAATATAAAGTTCATCTGTTCTGACTTTCCAAAACGCAGTGACCCGAGGCCAGAAAGGATGAAAATATTTATTTTAGCATTGTCTTATAAATAAAAGTTAATTTTATTCTTTTTTGAAGTTTAAAATAGTGTGTATTACATTTCAATCCATCCTAATTATAAAATATTTGACCACAAAAGTCTACCTACTTATAATGAACAGATTTAATGATGTGGTCATAGAATTTTAGAGTAGAAGGGACTCCATAAATCGTTTATATTGGTGGTTCTGTTCATTTTTGGATTATAGCTCCCTGTGTTCATCTTAAAATATTGGACTCTATTCTCCAGGACAATATACATGTTTGCATTTTTACTATGTATGTTTGTATTTGTGTGTGTATGTAGTATGTATTTTTTTAAACCACCTCACAGATAGCTAAATTTCATTCATAGATTCTCTTCCTTTGGCTTCTAAGAATACCTGATACATTTACTTTGGGGGAAAAAAAAAAAGCCTACGAAAAGTAGTATTTGAAAGACTTTTTTTTTTTTAATCTTTTTTTTTTAAATACTTTAAGTTCTAGGGTACATGTGCATAACGTGCACGTTTGTTACATATGTATACTTGTGCCATGTTGCTGTGCTGCACCCATCAACTCGTCATTTACATCAGGTATAAAGACTTTTAAGAAACAACATGTGGCTTATACTTAAGTCATTCATTATACCAATATAGTATAAAAGAAAGAATGCAAGAATAAAAGTCAGAATCAATGGGCCCTGCCAATAATTAACTGTCCATTCCTGATTTTATCACTGAACTTCTCTGGGCTTTTGTTTCTTGTTAGTAACCTGGAAGACTCTGCGAGTTGAAATACATCTTGGAAATCAAGTTGAAATGCCTAGAACTGGAGAATTCATGTTATTATACAGGAACACCTTCCAAACCTCAAATCTTAATTTATACATACTAATTTTTTAATAGCATTTAAAATATTCATCATGTACTCAAGAATTTTGTTTTAATAGCACTTAAAATATTCATCATCTACCCAAGAATTTTGTCAGACAAAAAAACTAATCACTTAGCTAAGGAGACAAACTAACACATACAACGATTTGGAGACTACTGATTTGTTATATTTTGTGTATACCTGAGTTCCCCCCGTAAAGGCAGACTGAAGCTTGGTTACTTGCCCAAGCTCATGCAACTCACAAGTGGCAGATCTGGGTGTAAACTCAGGCAGCTGGGCATCCGAGTCTGCTCTTCACCATCACACAACCCTACATCTTGAAGGCATGATCAGTGTGAGTAGGGGTGGCCAGAGAAACTCTTTGCTGTGTTAATACTTGAGCTGCCTCTGAACAGGGAAGAGGTTGAGGGGAGGAAGATATACTTTTCAGGATTCTGGAAGGGGATGGGCAGGTTTCAGAAGGAACATACACTGCTTATCTCAATATAGACAATATAATAATGGATATTTAGAGTCTTCTTCCCAGCATTCAGTTCTCTCATAAGGATTACATTAATTCCAGCCATCAAGCATTGCCTGGATCTGAGCTCTATCTAATAATTCTTCCACCCCTATGATGATACCTCCCTGTGGCTCTCCCCCGAGCATCACAACCTAGCATGTCTCAAACCAACCTCTGTGCCCTTTCTGCTCCACCTGACCTTCTTTCTAGCGTTTCAAATTTTGTTAGACAACAAGTGAAGGAAGATGGCATCATCAAGGTCCCTTCTAACTCCAAAGAGGTACCAGCATATCATATTGAGAATGGCAATGTACCTCTTTTTTTTTTTTTATAATGTTCCTTATTCAATTCAGAAAGAAAAAAAGATAGTACATTTTTTTTCACTTTTTGTGACAAACATATTTTTTTATCCTGGTCCTGTTGTTCGTGAAAAATTGCATTACCACAACTTTCCTGTTAGAGTAAATTTTGTGTGCGTTATTTTAAAATAACAATTCTATTTCTTCTTCTAGCTTCACCCTAAACATTTTTACATTATATAAAATCCACTTAAAATCTGGAAAACACTAGAAATCACCACTTCATCTGACTAAAGTTTGCAATGGGAATATTGGTGTTTTGGCAGGAATTTTAAACTTTACATCAAATGCCAAATTCAAAATGACAAAGGACTGGCAAAGATACGTTAAAGATGTAAATAAAATGTTATAGTTTTGACATTTTTGTATATGCCCTATGATCTTTGTTCACATCCTTTAATAACACTCTTTCCAAATGGCATTAATTTTTTCTGAGTCTCTTCCACTGAAGTGTGAGCTCCTAGGGGTTAGGGAGCAGTTTTTTCATTTCAGCCCCTGGTATGGTCATTGTCTGTAGTGCGAATAGGTAGAAGGGATGAATGGGTATATGAAAGATACGAAGGGTAAGAAGGAGAAATTGGTCTGCTGAACACAATTTAACTTTTAGAGAACCTGATTTGATTAATTTGTATACAAATACTGATGCTTTGCATATTTCAGTTTCCAAATTGAATAAATGAGTATTTTAAGAAATGCGTGGCCGGCGCGGTGGCTCACGCCTGTAATCCCAGCACTTTGGGAGGCCGAGGCGGGCGGATCACGAGGTCAGGAGATCGAGACCATCCTGGCTAACACGGTGAAACCCCATCTCTACTAAATATAAAAAAGAAATTAACCGGGCGTGTGGTAGGCGCCTGTAGTCCCAGCTACTCGGGAAGCTGAGGCAAGAGAATGGCGTGAACCCGGGAGGCGGAGCTTGCAGTGAGCCGAGATCGTGCCTCTGCACTCCAGCCTGGGCAACAGAGCAAGACTCCGTCTCAAAAAAAAAAAAAAAAAAAAAAAAAAAGAAATGCGTTAAGACTTCTTAGTTTGCAAGGTACAGAGATTTCAAGGTACTTGAATTACCTTAAGGATAAGGATGTTTATTTTCACAATATTAAATGGAAAATGTCCAAGTATCTAAAGGAGGAGTTATAATACCTTTAAACTTGATAATTAGAAATGTCCAAATAATGACGATAATAATAAAAATAAGATAAAAAATAAAAAATAAGGTAAAGACAATGTTTTAATATATTTAATATGTTTAACTTGTTAATACCCCACACTCACCATTTTTTATTATTTAGTCTTGGAATGATTTAAAAAATTTTTGTTTGTTTCCTCATTAGGATAATTTTTTTTTTTTTTTTTGGAGACAGAGTCTCGCTCTGTCACCCAGACTGGAGTGCAGTGGCTCGATCTGGGTTCACTGCAACCTCTGCCTCCCAGGTTCAAGTGATTCCTCTGCTTCAACCTCCCAAGTAGCTGGGACTACAGGCGCTTACCACCATGGCTGGCTAATTTTTGTATTTTAATAGAGACGGGTTTCACCATGTTGGCCGCGATGATCTCGATCTCCTGACCTCGTGATATGCCCACTTCCACCTCCCAAAGTGCTGGGGAGAATATTTCTATCTTCTAATCATTGTGAGGTTTACATGAGGACTTTTATTTAAAATAAAAAAGCTCAGTGACTGACTTTATAGGTACAAAACTATAATAGTTTCTTTCTCCGTTCCTTGAAAAATAAGAATTATGTTTTGTCTGTGTAACATTACTAATTTTATGCTCATGATAATAAATTATGTGAATGGATTGTGAAAACTTCAAAGAGATTCACAAATACTTGTGTTATGGATAATAATTGATTGATATTAACCACTCAAGGTAGTATCTAAACAGTAAGACCCAGAAACCTTCAGAAGTAGAGTTCTTTTAAAAAATTAAAATCAAGCTGGGTGCGGTGGCTCACACCTGTAATCCCAGCATTGGGTGGCTGAGGTGGGTGGATCACCTGAAATCAGGAGTTCGAGACCTGCCTGGTCAACATGGTGAAATCCTGTCTCTACTAAAAATACAAAAATCAGCTGGATGTGGTGGCAGGCGACTGTGATCCCAGCTACTCGGGAGGCTGAGGCACTAGAATTGCTTGAACCCGGGAGGTGGAGGTTGCGGTGAGTCAAGATTGCACCACTGCACTCCATCTTGGGTGACAGAATGAGACTGTCTCAAAAAAAAAAAAAAGAAAAAATCAAGAGTATAAATTTACTTGCATGCTTATAAGTAAAGATTAAATTTAATTACATACAACCAAAAAAATTCAATACAATTTACAGTCAGCTAGCAAATACAAGTCATTAGTAAACTTTAAAAATTGACTAAAAGTTGTCATTTATGTTTGCAGGCACTTCTGTAAAAGTTCTTTTAGATTTTGATTTCTCAATAGGAAGTTGTCTTTCATTTCTTACTTTGAACAAACAGAAAATTCCATTTCTAATAGTGAGTCTTTATAAATAGCTTTATAATTGTTTCCAGTTTATATTTGTAAAAAGGCTCCACTAGAATAGTGAGAATTATTCACATATATTTTTTCATGTCTTTGAAGTTTGTGCAAAGCGAACAAAAAATTAGCCAGGAGTGCCTAGAATAAAAAAACGATAGCGGCGGAAAGAATCTTATACTTTGAAAATTATATTTTTCAAGATTTTCACCATTATAGCTGAAGAATCTGAGAATCTAGTGTTGAGTAACTAAACTACATCCACAGAGTGTTACTGGAAGTTCTAGGACTACAATTAAATGGCAGAATCCAGTTCTGAGGCAGTCTTTTTACATAAAAAGAATCTCCACTGGTCTTTTGTAAAGTGTAAGAAGCTGGCGTGTGTTAGTGTACATGTTACCCATTCATGCTGTTTAACTAAAGGAAAGCAAGTTTATGTTCTTTAATGGGTAGCTATTTGAATATTTGCCTTCTCATGAACAGACATAGTCTACTACACACCAAATAAAAACAAAATCTCACACAGATTCTGTTTATTTTTAATAAGAAAGTATTGTGTCTAGTAGCACCCTTATAGCCAAGAGTGTTTTTCAGTAAAATGATGTGACTGTCTTTAAAGACTCTCAGTTCCTACTCACCCTAGGATATTTTCATGGAAAAAAAAGTTTTATTTGTGAAATGAGATCATAATTTTTGTTGAATGTTTCCACTGATCAACTCAGGTAATTTTTTTTGGGGTTATTCTTTATGGACTGAGTAAGATCTCACTATACTGAGGTTACCTGTCTCAAACAATTTATTTATAGGTGAAAATAAAATTAACTTTTATGAAAGTTCTCAGGTGCCTTCATTATCTTTCATGAAATACAAAAATTATCTTCACAACTATTTAAAAATGTTAAAGTGGGCTTGGCATGGTGGCTCACCCCCCATAATCCAGGTACTTTGGGAGGTCAAGGTGGGCAGATCACTTGAGGTCAGGAGTTCGAGACCAGACTGGCCAATACGGTGAAACCCTGTCTCTACTAAAAATATAAAAATTAGCCAGGTGCAGTGGCAAGTACCTGTAATTCTAGCTACTCAGGAGGCTGAGGCAGGAGAATCACTTGAACCCAGGAGGTGGAGGTTGAAGAGAGCCAAGATTGTGCCCCTGCACTCTATCCTGGGCGACAGATTGAGATTCCATCTCAAAAAAAAAAAAAAAAAAAAATGATTTAAACCTAATTGTTTTTATCATAAAACATACATGTTCATTGTAAAAGATCTGGACAAATGAAAAAAAGTTGAATAATAACCTCTAAACATTGAGATTACACATAAACACTTCAGTGTATACTTCTGGTCTTTTGCATTTTCATGTACACATTTTTCTAAAAATATATA